>NC_142948.1:23717062-23812062 GCF_046866305.1 Octopus bimaculoides | reverse complement strand
TTCAGTTTTGGCAATTCCCATTGCCTCATCAGTAAGAAATGGCTCTACTTTGGCAGATTTCAGACTTAATTCTCTCTCTGTATTCTTTTATTCTTTTACTTGTTTCAGTCATTTGACTGTGGCCATGCTGGAGCACTGCCTTTAGTCAAACAAATCAACCTCAGGACTTATTCTTTGTAAGCCTAGTACTTAATCCATTGGTCTCTTTTGCCAAACCGCTATGTTACAGGGACCTAAACACACTAACTTCAGCTGTAAAGCGATGGTGGCGGGGACAAACACACACACACACACACACAACGGGCTTCTTTCATTTTCCGTCTACTAAATCTGCTCACAAGGCTTTGGTCGGCCCAAGGCTATAATAGAAGACACTTGCCCAAGGTGCCACACAGTGGGACTGAACCTGGAACCCTGTTTTTTCGGGAGCAAGCTTCTTACCACACAGCCACATATATATGTTTTCATCATGGAAATCTATGGATGATTTAACGAATCATTGTTGTGTATACATAAAATTAAAATTGACAGCAATTTGCAAGGTTTTACCAAAAAAGGAAACTAGAATTGTCACTTAATGTGACTGGGGTATTATGACTATCTGGCTCAGAAGTTTTCTTTCCAACCATAAGGTTTTAGGTTCAAGTCCCCTGCTAAGTACTTTAGGCAAGTGTCTTTAACCAAACCTTGTAAGTGAATTTAGTAGGCAAATACTGAAAGAAGCCCATTGTATATATGTATATATATGTATGTGTGTGTCTGTATATGTTTATGTGTCTGTGTTTGTCCCCCCAACATCGCTTGACAACTGATGCTGGTGTGTTTATGTCCCTGTAACTTAGTGGTTCGGCAAAAGAGACCAATAGAATAAGTACTAGGCTTACAAAGAATAAGTCCTGGGGTCAATTTGCTCGACTAAAGACGGTGCTCCAGCATGGCCACAGTCAAATGACTGAAACAAGTAAAAGAGTAAAGAGTAAGGTACTTAACAGTGGGATTGAACCCAAAATCATGTAGTAGGGAAATGAACTTCTTAACCACAATAGACCTGCCTGTTACAATTTCCATTGTATTTTCAGCATGAAGAAGCTTTGGCAGCAAGAAAAAAATTTGAGTCACCAGAAGGAGATTTCATGACTTATTTAAATATCCTGCGAGCCTACAAAGCTGGCAATAGCAACAAGGTAAGCTAAGCTTTTATTTCTTTTGATACCAAACCATTGAGATAATCACTTCTAGTTCTTATCTTCCAAAACCAATGAGATAATCCAATGAGATAATCACTTCTAGTTCTTATCTTCCAAAACTTCTCATTTTAATGTGTGAGTATTTAAATTAAAAATCAGTCTATGATAATAATGTGGGAAACCTTTTGTTAAGGTAATGTCTTAAATACCAGCTTAACTCTTTTGGTACCAACCCTTCTATAACTACCATTTGATTCTGTAATCCAACATGGTGACATCTATATCAGTGTTTCTCAACAATTTTAGTCTCATGCCCCACTTTGAATTTTGGAAAACACGTGCACACATTGAACAAAGTGTGCATGAGCAATTTTGGATCAAAGGTCTCCATGGTGTGAGAGTTGTAAGAGAGAACAGAAAGCAGATTATTTGTAGAAACACCGACCACTTGAGAGTTTTCTGCCCTCATCTCCTTTGTCAGTGTCCTTGACAAAACATTGAAACTCAACTTGTCAAACTGTGTTAGGTGTGCATTCAATATCAGTGTGCCTGTGTGACAGGGTATTGGTGTATTGAGAGAGAAGTTGGATGTAAGAGGAATTAGATGCAGTGTGCAAGAGAGGAGACTGGACTGGATGAAGACAGTTGCATAAAGAAGTGCTGATCACTTAAAAGTGGAGGGAAGTTGTAGAAGGGGGAGATGCAGAAAGACATGGGATGATGTATTGAAGGCCAATTTCAAAATGCTAAACCTTACAAAGGAGATGACAGAGGATCAAGATAGGTGGCGCATTGCTATACTTGATAAGACCCATCCACCACAACGAATTTGAGATCCTAAAAACAAAGGTGCCATGTAAAAAGCATTGGTGTGGGTGCTGGTGCCATATAAAAGAACCCAGTACTCTCTGTGGTTGGTGTTAGGAAGGGCACCCAGCCATAGAAACCAAACCAAAACAGACTATGGAACCTGGTGCAGCTCCTGGCTTTGCTAATTCCTGTCATGCCATCCAACTCATTCTAGCATGGAAAACGGATATTAAATGTTGATGATGATGATTTGTATGTATGTATATGTGTATTTCTATTTAAATTAACAGCTTCCATGATAAGCTTTGGTTATGTTCCAAAAATCAGTTTAATCCTTTCGATATCATAATGAAATACACTCCCTTTGTTCTGTTTATTTCAAAATTAATGAAGAATTTAATGAAATAAGCTTCACCATTATTAAGTCGATATATAGGGTTTAAATCAACATGGAATTTTGACAAGTTTTAATTTAGATCACTTTGAAACAAGACAAGTAGGCTAGAGGTTTAGGTATTGCTCTCACAATCATAAGATTGTGATTTCAATTCCTGGATCATGCAGTGTATTGTGTTCTTGAGCAGAACACTTCAGACCCCTGCCCTAGACCACTCGGTTGACGATGGACTGGCATCTTATTCAGGAGAGTATTGAAATCTCAGTCACTTATTCATCATAGAAACCTGGTTAACCAGGTTTAAGTTTCAGCCTTTTGAGTGCTAAAGCACTTTACAAACCTAAAAAAAGAAGAAACCAAAGAAAAGAAAAACTCAGTTTATGTCATAAAACCAGGAGTGGCAACAGGTTAGAGTTGGTATCGAAAAGGGTTGACTTAGAAATAAATATACAAAGCTAGTTAGTCTCTTAAATGCAGTTTTCTTGACTATTTTCACTTATTAATAGAACCACACACATCCGTTGTGTATTTCATTAGAAGACTCATTATGAAAGAGATAACATATTTCAGATGTCAGTTTTAATGGTTAAATATCCAATTGTCTAAGAACACTGATTCACAAGATCAGAATATTTCTAGTTATTATCCTCGTCTTTAGAAATGCTACAATTCTCCATATCCATTTCCAAGGATCGTTTTTTAAAAGCCTCAACATTCTTTCTTATTGCCCACACGACATCAAGGAGATTTTGGTTTTGTTTCTCTGTTTATATATTTATTTATTTATTCATTCGTTTTCTTTCTTTCATCTCCTCAATACTAAAAGAGATCTATCCAAAAATGGAGCATTATTCTTGTATCTCTCATTTACTGGCACCACAGACTGCATTCAGAGGAAAACCATATGCCAAACTCCTTCGCTTTTCTCTCTCTGATAGTTTCCAGAGTCTGAGCTGCCATTCAGCTGTGTCATAATAATGGCTCTTCACAACAGGCTGAACTTACAATCAAGTGTAATAGCACTTCTCTATTCTGTATTCTTAGTAATGTTGATTATTTCTTGTTAACTTGGAGAAAACTTACCTGCTAAAGCATTCATGCTATTATAAACAGCCCCACTCTCTCTCTCTCTCTCTCTGTTTATCTTTCTTTTTATCTTGCTCTTTGTCTCTTTTTTTCTCTCTATTATGCTTCTGCCCTCTTTCTTTCTATCTCTACTCTTGCTTCTACACTATTTTTTTTGTCTGTCTATTTTTCTTTTTTATCTTTCTCTCCCGCTTTCCATCTTTTTCTTCTTATCTCTCCATCACACTCTCTCTCTTTCTACCTCTCTGTCTTTCTTTCTTTTAATCTCTATTCCTGTCTCTACACCCGCTATTTCTTTGTCTATCTATCTTTCTACCTCTTCACCCACTATCTCTCTTGCCATCTTCCCTCTACTAAACTTACATTTTCAATATAAATTATTCTTCTCTCTTATTGTTTCTCAATCTCAGAAATTGCCCCATCTTTGTTGGTCACCTCTAATAAAACCTTCACAGAACAGAGACCTACTTCGATATTTACCCTCCTACCTGCTTGCTAGCTTCCTTGCTTGCTTGTTAGCTCTTGGTATTCTTTTCTTCTTTTCCTGCTTAATTTATTGTTCAGCCTTCTGACGTGAGTTTTCCTTCTCTATGACTGCAGTACACGGGAATCTATCCAAATATAGTCTTCATTTTACTTTCATATTTATCTAGCGCCAAACCACCTGTTTTTCTCTCAAAGCCTGTTAGCATTAGGTAGTGTATTACCATGTTGTCCTGATACTGATACAGGAGAGCCACCATTATTATTATTATTATTATTATTATTATTATTGTTGTTGTTGTTGTTCGTAGAATCGTAATTGGTTAACAGAAATGTTAAGGTGTTGCCAAGGTCAACTTTGCCGTATATCCTTTCAGGGGTTAATTATAAAAAGTACCAGTTGAGTACTGAGGTTGATGTAATTAACTACTCGTTTCCTAATTGCTGGTCTTGTGCCAAAATTTGAAACAACTATTTTTATCGTTGTTGTTATTATTATTGTTGTTGTTGTAATCTGTTTTGATAAACGTACAATAAACAATTTTTGTTTGTTAAAACAATGTTTTTAAACTGTCTGTCTGACACCAACCCTCTTGAGACTGCCTCTAGTTTTAGGATACAAAACCAACCAGCCTTAGAATGTTTAATTTAAAAATTAGTATCAACCATTATAATCTCTGTTCAAAAAAGATTTTCTTTTATTATTTTGTGTTCCCTAAACATCAGCTTACTAATGGAAGAGTTAGCCATGCATCAGTGCAAGCAGGACTGCATGATGATGGAGTTTACTTTACAACTGCATGGTCGTGGGCTTGATGCTGCTGTGTGGCACCTTGGGTAAGATTCATATACCACAGGATCAGGTCAATCAAAACATTTGAAAATTCACTGGACAGAAAACATATGGAATCAAAAGGCGGTGAGCTGGCAGAAACGTTAACACACCAGGCAAAATGCTGAGCAGTATTTTGTCTGCTGTTACGTTCTGAGTTCAAATTCTGCCGAGGTCGACTTTGCCTTTCATCCTTTCGGGGTCGATAAATTAAGTACCAGTTATGCACTGGGGTCGATGTAATCGACTTAATTCTTTTGTCTGTTCTTGTTTGTCCCCTCTATGTTTAGCCCCTAGTGGACAATAAAGAAATAAGAAAACATATGGAAGCCCATGTGTGTGTGTAACCACATGATTTTGGGTTCAGTCCCACTGCATGGCACCTAGTGCGAATGTTGATCACTCACATGCCATGGGAACTAGCTCTGTGAAGTCCTATGATTGAAGACAGTAAAGTCCAGGGAACTTCTGTTTCAAAACCAGCACACAGTTATTTTACTATCTTAAGTAGCCCTGTGTGGCTAATAAAAGAAAGTTATCTTAAGTGTATGTCAACTGAAATATGGTAACAGAATGGTTGACACTTTTGTGGTGTTGACACTTTCATGGTGTTGGAAAATATTTCTCCAGAACAGGATGTCAGTCTGTCACAGAATTTCTCACTTACAGCTGAGTGAACTGTAGCAATATTAAAATGAAGTGTTATGCTCAAGAACACAATGCACCACCCAGCCTGAGGATTGAAACCATGGTCTTGCAGTGGTTGCAAGTCCAACACTTTAACCATTAGGCCATGTGCCTTCACCTTTGGAACATAAATTAACATGAAAATTTGATGGAAGGTTTTTATATGCCTATGGACCCCTTTGATTCCTGTCTTACTCTCCTGGACTTCCATAGCCATGAGGTATAAAAAAAAATTCTGTATTTTTATAATTAAATATCATTAGGAACTGTCTTTTATCTTTTGCTTGTTTCAGTTATGAAACTGTGACCATGCTGGAGCAGTACCTTGAAAATTTTTAGTTGAATGAATCAACCCTAGTACTTATTTTTTAAAGCCTGGTATTTATTCTATCAGTTGTTTTTGCCAAACTGCTAAGTTATGGGGACGTAAACACAACACTGGTTGTCAAGCAGTGGCGGGGAACAAACACAGACACAAAGACTCTCGCTCTGTCACACACACACATGCACATATGTATGATGGGCTTCTTTCAGTTTCTGTTTACCAAACCCATTCACAGGGCTTTGGTTGGCCCAAAGCTATATTGGAGGACACTTGCCCAAGGTGCCACGCAGTGGGACTGAACCCAAAACCATGTGCTAGTGAAGCAAACTTCTTACTATGCAGCCATGCCTGTGCATATTGTATAAAAATTTTAAAAAAATATTTTGTGTATTGTAGAAGTAAAAGCAGTTTACTGCACATAAATTTTAACAACAAAATCTTATATGAACCCTCAAGGGCCATATGGAAGGACCCTGGTTGAGAATCACTGATTTAGATCATCATCATCTTAAAAAAGCAAGTTTGTATCATAGCACCCAAGAATAGTCTCAGACAGGTTGGTATCAGGTTAAGTTTCATTCTATTTTATAATTGCTTTCATAAAATATATATATTAGTGACAAAGTCAGTACTAATACCAGAAAGTAATACTATATTTTTTTAACAGGACATCCACATTTAAGTGGGGGATAAATATTACCTCTCACTTTTTTTTATAATTTTCAGTCACAATTTGTTTGAAAATATTCAATTTGTTGAATTATTCTATTTTAGAAATGGTGCCGAGAAAATTTTGTGAATTCAAAAAATGCTCAGATGGCATTAGATGTACGTAAGCAGCTACGTACAATCTGTATGGACCAATCGTTTCAGATAAACTCCTCCGTCAGAGATTCATCAGCAGCAGTCAGGTTTGACTCTATATTTAATTTTTCACTTTTTATTTCTATTTTTAATCTTTCATTTTGCACACACAATTAATCTCCCCCTATCATCTACACCAGGTGTGTGTGTGCATATATATATATATATATATATATATATATATATATATATATACACATACAACTAATTATAGAATGTCTGATGTGTGTGTGTGTATGTATATATATATATATATATATATATATATATATGTGTGTGTGTGTGTGTATGTGTGTGCTGAAGATAAATCACATTTACTTCATTTCCTTTCTATTTAGGTACACACGTCAGTTCGAGTCATTAATAGTAATAATGGTGGTGGTAGCGGTTTCTAATTTTAGGTACAAAGCCAGCAATTCTGGAGTAGGGGCGATGCTTCTACCAATCCAGAATCCTAATAATAATTGTAGTAGTGGTAGTAGTTGTAATTTTTTTATTCGTCACAAGGGCTTAAAAGGAAAGAGAGAGGAACTATTCAAAAGGAGAGGATATAATATTGTGAAGGATTTGCATAAAATATGTTAAGATAGAATAACAAAAACAAGAAATAACAACAAAATAACAGTTAAAATCCCCAGTTTGAGAGGAGGCCAGTCAAGGAAAACCCCTAACATAACCTGGTTTAACTTGGATTATCTTGACCAGCAACAGCAAGTGCCCCTCTCCAATTTGTTGTTTTCCTTTGCATGCTCAAAGTAGGCCCATTCACTCAGGGGCACTTACACCCACCCTTCAAGAAATTTATTGTGTAGCACCTCTCTCTCTATTCCCACCTTCCTTTCTAAGCGCATTTCAAAAATGTTGATAAGGACAGAGCTGAAGAGGAGGCAAGCTTCTGTCCTCATACATTTCAGTCTTGTCCTCCATACAAACTCTTTCATCTTAGCCACCAGGTAGAGGAAAATTGCCTGACCTTTCCAGCCAAAGAAAGGCGATAGATGATGCTTACATTCGTCACTATCATCAGTGTTTTAACATCCACTTTTCCATGAATTCATGAGTGATACAGAATTCAATGAGGCAGATTTTTCTATGGCTGTTGCTTATGTATTTGCTTTGCAAGATTCCTGATGGGAAATTATGTGTCAAAATATCCCCAAATATAACAAAATATATATGTGTGTGTATGTATATACTTATATATAAAAATATATAAAGCAAGAAGATGGAAAGACCAGGCTTTAATTGCAAATCACAACAATTGTTTCTGTGCAATAGTGACAACTGTTGCTGAGATTTCCATAACATACTACTACATAAATTATTATATAAAAATAATTACATAAATAACCATGATCCAGCAGCAGCTGTCTACCAGCACATTATCAGGTGAGTGGCTTTGAAAGCACTGCTGGATCATGTTCAGTTTCCCCATCCCTTTGTATTATTAACATTCTCTCTAATACCAACAAAAAGGAAAAAAAAACAGGTCCAGAACTGGGTGTAGAAGGAAAAAACAAAATTGTATACACCTAGAAGGCTATATACACAAAAATCATATTCACAAAACCATGTGCACCTAGAAAACCTAGAATTAATCTTAAGGACTATGAAAGTAATTTTCATTGATTCAATGAGTAGATGAATCCTTTAGCATTTAAACTGACCATATCTGGCCAAAATACTCTACCTGTTTTATGTTCAAACTGGCCAGGTTTTGTTTCTCACAAGATCATTCTAAAAAATTAACAATTCATCATTATTATCATGTCTGTTTATATAGGCATGATACTCTTTTCCTTGTAGAAAAAAATGTTGGGTAAGTATCTTCTACTGTAGCCTTTGGTTGCCCAAAGCCTTGTGAGTGGATTTGGTAGATGGAAACTGAAAGAAGCCTGTTGTATATGTATATATGTATGTATCTTTGTGTGTGTGTTTTTGTGTCCCCATAACATAGCGGTTTGCCAAAAGAAACCAATAGGATAAGTCCTCGGCTTAAGAAGTAAATCCTGGGGTCGATTTCTCTGACTAAAACCCTTCAAGGCAGTGCTTCAGCATGGCCACAGTCAAATGACTGAAACAAATAAAAGAATATATATATATGCACACACACACACACACACATAGGTTCTATTCATTAAAGCCCCCACCCCTCAAATCTTCGCAAACTGTTACTCAGAGTTTCACGTGACCATTTGTCAGACAATTTTTCTAGCTTTAATAAATAGTATATTACTCTACCTTTGGTAATTGACTACTATTTTTCCACCTTATTTTGCATGTATGTGCTTACTTGTGTGTGTGTAATTGGCTCCCATGCAGGTGGAACGTAAAAAATACCTTTTGAGTGAGTCCGTTGCCAGTACCGTGCAACTGGCCCTCGTGCCGGTGGCACGTAAAAGCACCAACTACACTCTCGGAGTGGTTGGCATTAGGAAGGGCATCCAGCTGTAGAAACTCTGCCAGATCAGATTGGAGCCTGGTGCAGCCATCCAGTTCACCAGTCCTCAGTCAAATCGTCCAACCCATGCTAGCATGGAAAGCGGACGTTAAACGATGATGATGATATACATAACAGAGAAATATAAGCAATGTTCCAAAAAAAAACGCGTTTTGTAAATCTCTGCTTTCAAACAAAATACATAGACAGTTTCTTGTCACTTTTACCATCACAGTGAACCAGTAATTAGCCAATTAGAAGTCTGCAAGCATTGACATGTTTTGAATGATGCAGTTTTAGGTACACTATAATAGTCCTGATAAAAAAATGTCAGGATGGTCACAGATAGAATGTCTTTGATCATATAACAGCTCAGTGAAGACTGGCCCAGTGCCAAAAAAACAATAATTTGCATTTTCCTTCGTCAGCATTTAACTTCCACTATTCCACTGTTCCTTCCTAGAATGGTTCATTAGAATTTGTTGAGGAACATTTTCTACTGCAGGATGCTCTTACTGTTGTCAACCCTTGCCTTGTTTCCAAGCAAGGTTATATTTCACCATGTTTTTACCGAAGGATGGATGTAGACAACACTGCTTGTACTTTGGTGACATTCATTTTGCAGCCATCATGCAATGTCAAGAACAAGGAGACACAAACCACCCCACCTACCCACACACATACATATGTTTTATCATTTACTTGTTTAAGTCATTGGACTGCAGCCATGCTGGAGCACTGCCTTGAAGAAATTTTAGTCAAATGAATCAACCCCAGTACTAATCTTTTTTTAAGCCTGGCACTTATTCTGTTAGTCTTCTGCCAAACCACTAAGTAATGGGGGACATAAACACACCAACACCGGTTGTCAAGCAGTAGTAGGGGACAAACACACACACACACACATATATATATATACACACACACACACATATATATATATATATATATATACATATAGATACATATATATATATATATATATATATATATATCATCATCATCATCGTTTAACGTCTGCTTTCAATGCTAGCATGGGTTGGACGATTTGACTGAGGACTGGTGAACCAGATGGCTGCACCAGGCTCCAATCTGATTTGGCAGAGTTTTTACAGCTGGATGCCCTTCCTAACACCAACCATTCCGAGAGTGTAGGTATATATATATATATGTGTGTGTGATCCATCTCAGCCTGCCATAAATCTATTCTAATAGCAACATGGGTCACTGATGATGTAGACCGTAAAAGAATCTTGAATATTTCCAGAAACTGCTCCCCATTATTTAGAGCTAATGGCCATTTGAGATTTGTCTCAGGCAACAAAAGAAAGTGAAAAGGTTGACATCCAAGAAGAGCTCTTGGCAACACACAGTCCCGTGCAACCTATACTAGCATGGAAAAGCGGAAGTAAAAGCATAACAAAGATAAAGTTTCAGTTGGTGATAAATTTGAAATTGTAAATTTTCTCGGTTCCAATTCCAGTCTGTTGGTGATATTCCAAAATCAACACAAGAAAGATTATGTTGTGCTGCTAGTGAACAATGTAAGTTTGTTTGGCTCACACCATCTGCTAGTCACATAATGGTAAACATTTACATTGACACAAATTTCTAGATAAGAATAATGTTGATGTGAAAAACAAAAAAACAACAAAACCACTATTGATATAGATGATTGTGTGTATGTTTAAGTTTGTTTTTACATCTGTTTTTCCATCCTGGCATGGGTTAGACATTTATATTATTCAGGCATTGCCCTTCGTGTCACTAACCCATACTTGGTTTTCCAAGTAAGGGACCTCTTATTACACATGTTTTCAAAGGTGTGAAGCGAGTAGAGGTTTATTGGCAGAACTGATAACAACATTACCAGCTGCAGCTTTTTTGTAATGTGAAAAAAATGTAAACAAACACATGTGCACTCTCTCTCTCTCTCTCTCTCTCTCTCCCTCTCTCTCTCTCTCTCTCTCTCTCTCTCTCACACACACACATGTGCTTGCGCCTGATTTGCTTCTTTCAGTTTCTGTCTGCCAAATTTCCTCATTAGATGAATTCCTGTGTTGCATAATCACACTTTGAAGTTATATTTTGGTGAACTTGTTAGAGTGGAAAATATTTTAAAATTTCAAACAGTCCAGGTTTTCTTGATCGAAACTCCTCTGATTTATATCTCAAAATTCAATCTGGGGCAACCAACCAATGAATTGAAAAGGATGGCATTATAATCACTCATGTTTGTCTACACTTTTCAAGGAACTGAAGAAATTTAATGCTTTCCCGTGATTTTGTTGTTTTTCATGATAGAAAAAATAAATCCTTGTAAGAATAAAGTAACATCTTCATCTTTTAACATCCATTTTCCATACTGGCATGGGTTGGATAATTTGACCAGAGCTGGGTAGCAGCATTAGGTTTCAGTCTGATTTAATTTGGTTTGGTTTCTTGATATCATCATCATCATCATCATCATCATTTAATATCCGCTTTCCATGCTAGCATCGGTTGGATGATTTGACTGAGGACTGGTGAACCGGATGGCTACACGTGGCTCAATCTGATCTGGCAAAGTTTCTACAGCTGGATGCCCTTCCTAATGCCAACCACTCCGAGAGTGTAGTGGGTGCTTTTACGTGCCACCGGCATGAGGGCCAGTCACGCGGTACTGGCAACGGCCACGCTCAAAATGGTGTTTCTTATGTGCCACCTGCACAGGAGCCAGTCCAGCGGCACTGGCAACGACCTCGCTCGAATGACGACCTAATCAAAATTCAACTCACATACTCAAGGGTGTGTGTTGTTAGTTTGTGGGTCGGCTGTGTTTTAGGCATGAGAATATATTCTCAATGCAGCTGGTGTTGAAAACACCTTGTATATGTGTGTTCAATTTTATTTATATACCTCCAGCTGCATATGTATATTTGTGTGTGTACATACATCTATATATATACACACACACACACATATGCACAATCTTTTGTCTTCCCATTTGTACAAAGCCATATACCAAATCTAAATTTCTGAAACAAAAAATAACATTTTAAAACTAAAATAGGCTGAAACAATTCAACATCATTAAATCAATCAATGAATAAATATTTTGACTTTTTTTTTGTCTTTTAGGAAATGTTTGGTTGCTGGTTTTTTTATGAATGCTGCTGAACTTGAGAAAGATGGCAACTATATTACGGTAAGGCTAATGTCTTTGGTCCCTTGTGTTGTTGTTTAGCTACAGGTCAGTCCTGGTCAAGCAGCCCTATATATAATCAGTGCTCCTCTACATATTACTATTTCATCTTCTGAGACAACAAGGTTTAATAATGGATAATTGGCTGCCATTGCAAGCATGTTTAACAACCAGCATAGAGATATGATCAAAAGCCTTCCATGCATGACCAAGTTATCTTTTTCTCAGGGAAAAGTCTGATGTTATCATTGAGTGTATTCTTTTATGAGAAGGGTGTAGTTTGAGAAGAGAATTGACTGCTGTTTCTAGCAGACTGATGTAGAGTCTCCCTCATTGACTCATACACCTCATTAGTGTAGTTGTTGTAATATTTGGTTGCTTAGACTCAGGTCATCTGTTCAAGTAGACCTATCATTGGAGGCATTCCAGCTGTGACCATCCTGTGTTTTTAGTGACATTTAGGACTGAAAATATTAATGTCCTTTCTTTCTGAATGATGGGTAAGCTGTGATTTTAGTGGGGTTTGGGCTGTTATTTCTAGCAGATCCAGTAACCAAGCAAGTATGAAAGAGCACACACACTCACATTCATTCACTCTTATTCTCAGAAATTATATATTAAAATATATAATGTAGTAATTATGCAATAAGAAGCTGGCATGGCTGTGTGGTTAAGAGGTTTGCTTCCCAACCATGTGGTTTTGGGTTTAGTCCCACTTTATGGCATTTTGGGCAAATATCTTTTATAACCCTGGACTGTCAAAATCCTTGAGGGTGAATTTAGTAGAAGGAAATTGAAAGGAGCTCAGATATCTGGTCAAAGAAGATCAGGCACTAAGTCAATTGTTTACATAGTGAAATCATGTAAAGGTTATCTAGTGCAGTTTTGGGAGGGTTGATAACAAAAGGGTTAATACCTTGCAGTTCTGTGATTGATATGTCTTTGGTTTCCTTGGAACTGGTAACATAAGATCAGATCAGATCAACTCAAAGTGATGGCGGAAGGAGAAGCACAGATATTGCTGGATGTTCAATGCTTTTAGTTTGAAAATTTAAAGAAAATTATGAAGAAATTTATAAATATCTTCTGAATTGCAGTGTTTCTTACTGGAAATGTTTTTTAAAACAATGCATTGTGTTTCAGTTGTCAACAAGAAAAGTGTGTGCCATCCATCCATCATCATCACTGTTCAATTGTAAACCAGCATACGTGATATATAGAGAACTGGTGCAGACTACAAAGTGTTACATGAGGTGAGTCAGTTGTTTTTTTATATAACTAACTGATATAGATTAAAATCAAATGCAGTTGGTTTTGTTAACACCAGGTAAATCCTGATTAACCAGACCTATCATCAAATGCATTCTAACCATGGTTATTACTAGCATAGTTGAGTGACCACATTGAATAGCTTGGTGGCACATGCAGAAATACACACATACAGATAAAAGAGGGAGAGAAAGAGAGGTGGAGACACTGCAATATATTCATTGAATACGACTGACATAAACACTTCTCCTTGTATGAATAAAGAGAAATACACTTGTATTGAACTTGGTTGTTGTATTGGAATTTTTAACCTAACCCTTTATTTGATCCATGGAGGTACACTCTTCTCATTTCTTTCTCTGCATTTCATGACTTCACTTGGTTTTTTTTTTGTGAATTACCTTAGTCATGTAGAGATTATTCTGAGTTCAATCCCTGGTAAAGCACTAAAATAATTCACAAAACAAATCAACTGAAATAAGAAAAAAAAAAAAAAGGTCTCAAAATACAGACACCTGAAGATGGCTGGAGTGTACAACAGCCAAAACGCAACGAGATCAACAATCAAGATGAGGATACCAGTCCAACTGATATAAACAGTATGCATAATATAAATTCCTCATCTCACTAATATGGAATTGTAAAAATCATTTGTCAGAAATAATTATTATTAAAAATTAGAAAAAGGTGGGAAGGTGGCAGAGTTGTTAGAGCATTGGCAAAAATGTCTCATGATATTTTTTCTGATTCATGATGTTCTCAGTTCAAATACTGCTGAGGTCAACTGCCTTTTTATTCTTTGGGGTTGATAAATTAAGTACTGGTTGAGCACTGGAATCAATGTAATTTGCTATAAATCCCTCCCTCTAACATTGCCAGCCTTGTGTCAAAATATTCCATTCAACTGATTCCAGTATTTGACTTGAGTACATTTTATTTTATTGACTTCCCAGGGAAAAAAAAAAAAAAAGACAAAGTTGATCCTAGTGGGATTTGAACTCATAACATAAAGAGGACATAAAGCAATATTTCAAGACATTTTGACTGAAGCTATACTGATTCTGATAGTCTTAATCTTCAAATAATATAAATTACTCTTTATCATAAAAAAAAAAAAGCAACTCTGAAATCTAGAAACTTCTATGATGTCTGTGTTTTTTGGTGAAATGTTAGATATCTAATGTAATTTGTAAGGGCACACACATTTTAAGAAGGATGATGCAGATTACATTGAATCCAGTATTTAATGAGAACTTTTAAACCTGTAATGATGAAAGCTAGATCTGACTCCAAAGGGATTTGAACACAAAATGTTAAGGGCCTTAATGAAATACCGTATGAAATATCAGGTATGCTGATGCTTCTGCCAACCTAACAGTATTTGAAGCAGTTTTAGCTTACCTGACCTAGCTCTGTCTTCTGTTAATGTTTGTAGAATAGAGAGAAATAATGGTAAACGGCATTCTTAGCTATTACAGCATAGAATTCTATAGTCTTCATTTCTGAGAATTTTGTTCTCTGTTTGAAATAATCCTCTTAACCATTTTTTTGTAATGTTTTGTTCTAAATAACAGAACATATTTTGACATATATCTAATAGCTTTCATATTTATGATATAAACATATGATCACTTACATATTTATGATACCTACACATTACTTTCACTGTTATTTTTGGTTCTTGTATATTTCCCCTAGTTTTGTTGAACAACCACAGCTCATAGGTAAGGTTATATAAATTTACCTATGAGCTATGGTGGTTCAGCAAAACTAAGGGAAAGATACTTGAAATGAATGACACTGTTTGTATGACAGGGACAACTGTTTACGACTATCTTGCAGTGGCTGTGCGGTAAGAAGCTTGCTTCCCAACCACATGATTCCGGGTTCAGTTCCACAGCGTGGCACCTTGGGCAAGTGTCTTCTACTATAGCCTCGGGCCAACCAAAGCCTTGTGAGTGGATTTGGTAGACGGAAACTGAAAGAAGCCCGTTGCATATATATATATATGTGCATTTGTTATTTGTGTCTGTGTTTGTCTCTCCACCATCACTTGACAACCGATGTTGATGTGTTTACACCCCCATCCATTAGCAGTTCGGCAAAAAGAGACTGATAGAATAAGTATTAAGCTTACATAAAATAAGTCCTGGGTTTGGTTTGTTTGACTAAAGGCAGTGCTCCAGCATGGCCACAGTCAAATGACTGAAACAAGTAAAAGAATAGAACAAACAAAACACACACACACACACACACAATGATGGGCTTCTTTCAGTTTCCATTTACCGAATTCACTCACAAAGCTTTGGTTGTCCAGGTGCTATAGCAGAAGATACTTGCCAAAGGTGCTACACAATGGGCTGACCTTCTGGCTTGCTTCATGCTCTTGTTTGATGTGTGTGGGGTCATTCCAAGTTGGTGGTCCAACAGGTGATATTATGCATAGAGCTAACCAGGTCCACCAGTACTCTCCATTACTGATGATCCTATGCCAGCCCCTCTGCATCCTCCAAGTCAACTACTGAGTTAAATAAGAGTAAAGCCCTGGTAAGATGCTCTAACGGGAGATGGAGGACGTGTCCGTGCCAGCGCATGCTATGAGGTGGGAGGCTGCGGACTGGACCCAAAGCTTTGTTGAGGTCATCTCTCCAGATTTCCTGCAGAAATTATAGCCAGCACTAATATTGTTACGACATTTCATATCCGGGACGTCAGATGTAAACAAACGATGAGATCTCATTGGCTATAATTTCTGTAGGAAATCTCTAGAGATGACCTTAACACATGATTTAAGTGCACTGCTAACAGAGTAGTACACAGTATTGATTTATACTCTTTTACTTGTTTCAGTCATTTAACTGCAGCCATGCTGGAGCACCGCCTTTAGTCGAGCAAATCGACCCCAGAACTTATTCTTTGTAAGCCTTGTACTTATTCTATCGGTCTCTTTTGCCAAACTGCTAAGTTACAGGGACGTAAACACACCACCATCGGTTGTCAAGCGATGTTGGGGGGACAAACATATACACACACACATACATATGTATATATACATATATACGACAGGCTTCTTTCAGTTTCCGTCTATCAAATCCACTCACAAGGCTTTGGTCAGCCCGAGGCTATAGTAGAAGACACTTTCCCAAGATGCCACGCAGTAAGAATGAACCCAGAACCATGTGGTTGGTAAGCAAGCTACTTACCACACAACCACTCCTGCTTATAAAAACATTTAATATACTTTGTAGCATATTATGGTTGCGTAACAAAATACTGTGTGCCTACAAGTCACCAAAACCTTGTGGCTGGGAAGCATAACACACTAGAATATTAAAAAATGTAATTGTTTTCATTGGGACTCCTTTTGGCCATCCAGTCTCCTTCTATACTATTCTATCCCATCTCATTCTTCTCTCTAACTGCTCAGTCTGTCAGCATTGCTACTGTTGTTGACGTTACTATATTTGGAACCCAAATTTCAAATAGCGTTGAAAGATTTTTGGCAAAACAAACCCCACTTGCCTGCACCACACATGTATACACCCTTTTCTCATTCTTGCTTCCCCTTCTTTTTCTCGCCCCCCCTCCCTTCTTGTTTCCTTCTCTTATTTCTTCTCAGCCTCTTTCTGTTCTCTCCCTCCCTCCCATCTTCTCTCTCTTTCTCTGGTCTCTTGCACCTTGCTTGTAATTTTTCACTGGGATATGGTAAGAGATATGGTAATGGTAAACAGCAGCAGTAGCAGGATGTGTTCTTTATTTTTGCAAGGCGGCAATTAACAAGGGTTGGGGTTGGGGTGGGGATGCTAGAGGGGTCTCTTTCTTTCAGGGAGTGTTTTAAGGGTGTGATGATATTAAGACAGAATTATAGCAGGCAAGAGGATTCTATAGGTTGTGAGGTGACACGGTGATTTATATATAGTACGTATCTAATTGGCTTTGTTGTTGTTTGAATTTGGTGTTATTGGTGCTGCTGTTGCTCTTTAACCCCTGGTCAGCTCTGATCAAAAGCATTCCAGCCATGATCATCCTGCCTTTGGAATACTACAGGATTGCATTAGCCAGTGGTGTCCTCATTTTTTAAGATGGAAGGATGTAATTTGAGTGAGATTTTGCTGCTATTTCTAGCAGTTTAGTCAACAATGTGGAGGTTCTTTTGTTGTCTTGTTGGTGAGTGTGGTGGTGGTGGTTATGATGATGGTAGTGCTGATGTTGTATCTAGTCAGTAGATTTCATATTCAGTATAATGATTTACCTTAATAGGCTAATGAATGATGTGGAAATAATTTTTTCTATAAATAAATAGTTATTAGCAATTAAAGTTTGAAAATTTGGAGTAATTTTAACCTTGTTATAAGCCACAGACACATTTGTGTCTGTTTCCATAGTAACAAGTGGAACATGAGAACTCTTTTGTCTGTGAAGAAGCACGTGTTGACAAATATATTGAAACCGCTTGTATTACCTGTCTGTTGACAATTGAGGATGTGAATTTATGTGGCACAAGAGATATAAAAATTGTGATTTACTTGAGAAATTGACTGCATTTCTAACTTTTGTTTCCAATGAACTAGTCAACAAAATGTTTTTTTTTTTTTAAATATTTAATTTATAATGTGCTATTTTGTTTTTAGATAAATCTTTTAAGTTCATGCTCTGTGTTGTTTACTCATTTCTTTTTGCCATTGAGGTGTGTTAAAAACAACAGCTAAATAACGTTTTTTGATAAATCTTTTAAGTTTGTGCTATTGCAATGCTAAAAACTACAAAAGACATGTTGTTTACTCTTTCTTGACAACATGTGCTATTTTCAGGGCGTTGAGGACAAAATGTGCAGTTATGCACAAAATGACACTTTCAAATCCTGTTTCCTGACTGGGTGAAAACGCTCAAACTTTAAACTTCTATAACTTTTTAAAAACATTTTTCTGGAAAAAGTGAAATAACTCCAGCAATTCAGCTTGGAAAAGTATATTAATGTGCCAAATTTTAAAATTTTCAATAAGCTTTAATTTTTGAAAAGCAAAAAAATCCCTGGTGTTTGTTATGGTAGTAGGTGGTGGTGATGTTGGTTATATTATTGGTGTGGTGATGGTAGTAGTGTATGTTATGATAACTCGAGCTGATATTTGTTATCATTGCTGGTGTTGGCAGTGGGGATGGTGGTGATGTTGGTGGTATTACAATGATGGTCACAATGTTGTTAATGGTGTGGTTTACAGTTAAATGTCTCAGTTGTACAATGGGAGTGGTGACACACACACACACACACACACATAAATATACATATATATGTGTGTGTGTACAACAGGCTTTGTTCAGTTTCTGTCTACCAAATCCACTCACAAGGCTTTGGTCAGACCAAGGCTATAACAGTAGGCACTTGCCTAAGGTGCCACTCAGTGGGACTGAACCTGGAACCATGTGGTTGGGAAGTAAACTCCTTACCACATAGCCATGTATTTGTATTACTCATGCTCATTATTGAAATCTCAAAGCTACAAGGTATCATCATCATCATCATCATCATCATCATTTAACCTGAGTTTGTATTCAAAACCTTTACAACTTACTCAACAGGGTTTCAATAATACTCTAACCATTTAGCTGTACCCTTTGAGATTGTTATTAATTTTTTAATTAAACTTGGTTAATTTTCCTTTTTCTTATGTTTCTCTTTCTGACAGAGATGTCTGTGTGGTTGATCCCGATTGGCTTTATGATGCTGCACCGAATTATTTCAAGAAAAAGTAATTTCCATTTTTGCTGCTGAACACATCTGCTCATTATAGGACATCTGTTGTAGGACATATCTGCTCACTAAAAGACATCTATTGAATAACGTGATTGGACACTTGTTGCATATGACACCTGCTCACTATAGAACATCTGCTGTAGAACTTCTGCTGGGTAATATATGCAGTAGGACATCTGCAGTAACAAAATCTGCTGTGTGACATTTACTATAACACACATTCCGTATATTGTTATCTACTACATCCACATCTGTTATACATAGAGTACTATACCTATGTACTGCAGTCCACCTATCACAACACAATCACCGTAACAGAAGGCAGGGAAATGGGAATGAATCCATTAAAATCTGTAAATAAAACCATTTTATATATATATTGGTGTCTGTTGTGTTACTTTTTCTCTTTTTTTCTTGTTTCAGTCATTGAACTGCAGCCATACTGGAGCACCTCCTTGGAGAATTTTTTTTAGTCGAATGGATGACCCCAGTACTTGTTTTTTTAAGCCAGGTCTTATTTCATTGGTCTCTTTTGCCAAACTGCTGAGTTACAGGATGTAAACACACCAACACTGGTTGTCAAACAGTGGTGGAGGACAAACGCAAAGACACACACATAGATAGATATAATTATATGTACAACAAGCTTCTTTCAGTTTCTGTCTACCAAATCCACTCACAAAGCTATAGTAGAAGACACTTGCCCAAGATGTCACGCAGTGGGACTGAACCCAGAACCATGTGGTTGTGAAACAAGTTTCTAACCACATGGCCACACCCACACCTTTATTGAAGTTCCCTTGTTTTGTTGTTTATCTTTTTAGGGTCAGTGAGTACTAGTTATATATTGAGTTTAGTTTAACCCTTTAACATTTAAACCATCCATATCTGGCCAGCCAAAATATTTCACCTGTTTATGTTCAAACTGGCCAGAACCAGCCTCTCATACTAACCCTACAATGACATTCTAAAAGTATCCCATTATTGAAATCTGTCCTCACTGCCTGCCACCATCAGACATGACTACAGTGGGCTACACAGCACTGACATTGGCGACATCAACAATAGAGGTTGATAGTCTTCTCTGACAAGAGCCGGTATTGTGTTTCCACCTTGGAACAGCCAGAGCAGTGTGCCCTGCTTGCAATTGGCCGATAGTTTATTCTCTCTGCGCTGCTTACAATTGGATCATACCTGATGCATCCAAATTACAAATGCTAGGAACGCAGTTCAAGTTATTTTTATACCCATAACCTCCACAAGATGCATGTGCATTTTCATGACAACTGTTTGCGACTGCCCCCCACGGTATTCAACGCAGCTGCGTTTAGGCATCTTGTTTCAGGGAAAGTTGAAAGGTTAACTGCAATTTGGGTCTCAGTCATAAACCAGCATGTCTTGGAATATTTACACTTACATCCCCTGAAATAAATTTTCAGAATTTACCATATAAAAATGACATTTGAAAAAATAGTGTATCTTTTGCAGTTCAATGTGCAGTTTTTTTTATCTTTTAAAATAAAATAACCCGTGTGTGTATGTGTGTGTGTGTGTGTTCCCTCTTTTTACTGATTGAACTCCTTCTTAACCACACAGCTATGTCCTTAAGGAACTTTGAGGGATCCATCAACTCTAACCCCTTTTATAATCACAATTATTTTAAAATGTCAGATGTCTCCCTGTTTCTGTTTTATTCAACTCACTCGATTTTTGTTTTTTGTTCTTCTTTAGCCCTATTCGTTTTCAGTTTTATGTTTTGGCCTACTTCTGTATTGTCTACAGCTAATTCTCATATTACATTGTTTGTCTACCACTCCTTCACACACAGAGAACCATACCAAAACGATTCCACCTTTGGCAGAGAACTTTTTATTTTCTGCTTAAATCCCAAATGTCTTGTTAACTCATCTTCACAGAGTCTATCATATTACCCATCCACACAATCATGCCATACTTTACAGACATTCTACCCTCTTCTTTCTCTTCCAACACACATTCTCTCTCACTGTTACCCTCCCTCCTAACTCTACGTCAACAGTGACAACCTCTGTATTATTATATAACTTCATCACAACCATGTCATTCATTGTCACATTGCAGCTTCATCATTATATTACAGGCACTGCATCAATACAGCACAGCCATAAATGAAAGAAAATTACAGCCATGTCACAACATCATAGTTACATAAATAAGAAAACTAATTTACTGTCGCATCACATTCATGTTAGAGCCACATGAAAACCATATTAGAACTACATTGCAGTACGTCATAGTCACATAAAAACCATATAACAGTCATAATGCAACATATCATAACCATTAAAAAAAAACATATTACAGTCATATTGTAACACATTACAGCCGTATTGCAACTTCACAATCACATAAAAAAACCATAGTATAGCCATATTGTAAATTCACACCCACATAAAATAAAAAAAACATATTATAGCATGTCACAGCCACATAAAACCATATTACAACACATAACAGCCACATAAAGAACGAAGACATGTCATAGTTACATAAAGAAAAGATCCATATCACATTCATATGACAAGTACATTAATGCCACCTAAACATCATATTACAGTCATATTGCCTTACATAACAGCCATAAAAAATAAGACCCACATCCCAACCAGGGGTAAGTAAGAATTTTACAGTGTACCCAGTGTAAACTATGATTGCACAAAGCAAGGGGTTTAGTGGGATCACAGGAAGGTTTACAAAGGAACTAGACATTGCATGTGGCAGGTGCACAGGGGCAATAAGTACTAAGAACACGTGTGAGGTAGACTCTCTCCAGTTCCCAGGAGGTTCTCTAGAAGTAGTTGATAGATTCTGTTAACCTAATGAACCTAATTAGCTGTGGAGGTGGGGGTGTTTAGAAAGCATAGTTGACAGAATTGAGAACTAACTAGAAAAAGTTCAGAAAGTTATATTATCTCTCCTGGCAAAATGCTTTTCCCTCAGAGTGAAGAACAGATTATATGTATGGTGTTAGTCTTTGAAGTGTGATACTATACTTTCTGAACATGCTGACCTCCACTTCTAATTAGGTCCATTAGGTTAACAGAAGCTCTCAACTTCTAGAGAGCCTCGAGGGAACTGGAGAGAGTCTCCCTCACACGTGCTCTTAGTACTTATTGCCCCTGTGCACCTGCCACATACAAAGTCTAGTTTTTCTGTAAGCCTTCCTGTGATCCCACTAAGCCTTTTGCCTTGTGCGCCCTTAGTTTACACTGGGTACACTGTATAGGGTTCTTACTCAGTAATGAGATGTGGACCTTGATTGCCAAGGATTTTTAAAGACCAGAAATGAAGCAAAAATACTTCCTTGGATGTTTAATTGTAATGTGTGTGAACAACAGAGCACAAGTGAGCTGAGAGATAACTGAATGGAAAAAGAATCAG
Organism: Octopus bimaculoides; assembly: GCF_046866305.1. Classification (NCBI taxonomy): domain Eukaryota; kingdom Metazoa; phylum Mollusca; class Cephalopoda; order Octopoda; family Octopodidae; genus Octopus; species Octopus bimaculoides. The sequence goes on along the minus strand of NC_142948.1, from coordinate 23,789,326 downwards.
ATGTAGTGTGTAAGAATGAAGATTGCGTTGGTATACACAAGTGATGTGTATGGAGGAGGGCAGATGTATAAGGAAGTGTCATATGTTCAAAGTGAATAGAATTAGGGGAAAAGAGACACCAAGGAAGACTTGGGCTGAAACAGTCAACATAGATCTGAAGTTGTGGCACCTTTCTATGGAGATGACTAAGGACTATACTGATTAGCAACATACTGTAGTGGTGGTGGTGGGGCCTGTCTACTTATCCAGGCATGGCAAAATAGATGTTAAAGTTTGTCTATATGCATGTGTATATATATATATATGCATAGCTTGATATCTTTATGGATCTTTTATCTTGTTTCAGTCATTTGACTGTGGCCATACTGGGGACAAATTGACCCCAGTACATACTTTTTTTTAAAATCTGGTATTATTCTGTTGGTTTCTTCTACTGAACCACTAAGTTACAGGGGACATTAACAAACCACACTGTTTGTCAAGCAGTTGTGATGTAAGGACAAGCACAAAGACACACACAGATGCATATATATATATATATACTCTTTTACTTGTTTCAATCATTTGACTGCGGCCATGCTGGATCACCACCTTTAGTCGAGCAAATCGACCCCAGGACTTATTCTTTGGATGCCTAGTACTTATTCTATCGGTCTCTTTTGCCGAACCGCTAAGTTACGGGGACGTAAACACACCAGCATCGGTTGTCAAGCGATGTTGGGGGGACAAACACAGACACACAGACACACAAATACACACACACACACATATATATATATGACGGGCTTCTTTCAGTTTCTGTCTACCAAATCCACTCACAAGGCTTTGGTCGGCCTGAGGCTATAGTAGAAGACACTTGCCCAAGGTGGGACTGAACCCGGAACCATGTGGTTGGTAAGCAAGCTACTTCCCACACAGCCACTCCTACACATATATATACATACACACATATACATACATACATACACATGCGGGGTGTTCATTAAAGATTTTCCCTGACCAACTTCTTGTTATTGCAGGAAAAAGAACTTTTATTGGTATAATCATGTCTCTTACAATCATAAATTGTAAATTGCAGTATTCGTTTGTGGCAGTTGAATGCAGATCAGTGATCAGGTTCTTATACTTGAAAGGTCATACATCAAAAGAGACTTTCGATGAGATGAAAGAAGTTTATGATGACGATGCATCATCATACAACATAGTTAAGCACTGGCATCACCAGTTCAAATGTGGTCAGACATCAGTGGAAACTGCTCCTATTCCTGGAGGACCACATTCTGCCATTGATGAAAACACCATCCATAAAGTGAAAGCTGCCATTTTGGAGCATCACTGCATAATTATTTGGCAACTAACCCAAGAAGTGAAGGTACGTGTAGGGTCTGTGGAAAAAAAATCATTCACAACCATTTGCACATGCGGAAGTTATCTGCACGATGGATTCCGTGGATGCTCGCACCTTTTCAGAAGCAGGAATGAGTCAATTGCTCCCAGGCTCTTTTGGCAATGTGCCAAGAAAATGAGGACTTTTTTGGCAGACTTATCACACAGGTCCATCACTATGATCCTGAGACTAAAGTTCAGTTGAAGCAATGGAAGCATGATAATCCATCACCTCCAAAGAAGGCTCGTGTCCAACCCTCAGCAGGCAAGGTGATGCTCAGTCTTTTGGGACCAACACAGAGTAGGGATGGTGGATTTTCTGACAAAGGGCACCACAATTAACAAGGCATATTATGCTTCCTTCTCTTCTGCAGAAATTGCAGGACACCATCAAAGCAGAGAGGCATGGAATGTTGACCAAAGGTGTCCACCTCCTCCAAGGTAACACCCCAGTTCACAATGCACGTGTTGGCCAGATGAAAGCACGCTCTTGCAGCTATGAAATCCTTCCTCATCTCCCGACCTCGCACCATATGACATCCACCTCTTTCCAACCATGAAGTCTTTTTTGAAGGGGAAGCACTTTTTGGATGATGATGAACTTATTTCTGAGGTAAAGTCTTGCCTCCAGACGTAGCCTACCGACTTCTGCAGACAAGGTCTTCACAGCTGCAATAAGCGATGGGAGAAGTGTCACAATTCGTAGGGGCTATGTAGAGAAGGACTAATAATTATGCCAAGTTTTGTTTATCCCAGTCCTTGGGAAGTGGGTCAGGGGAAATCTTTAATGAAAACCCCTGCTGGTGACAAAGGGCCTCTCGTTCAGAGTAAAAGGTAGACTGTATGACGCATGTGTATGAACAGCCATGCTACATGGCAGTGAAACATGGACTATGACAGCTGAGGACGTGCATGAGCTTGCAAGGAATGAAGCCAGTATGCTTTGTATATGTATAAGTATAAATATATAATATAATAATAATAAATATGTTAGTTTAAAAATTTTGAATTAAGTTTTTAAAGCATCTTACGATCGTTTCACAAAAGCGCTGTCCTAATAATGGAATCCTATATTGATAAGCATTTATAGACAACTCTTCTGCTCTTCAGAGATATAAAATTTTGAAGTTGTATAATTTATCGAATGGTATTTAAAAAAAAAATATGACGTAATATTATAAAAAGGTGTTTGTTTGAAATATAAATCAAATATTAAAAATTGAAAATTACTGCTTTGCATTTTGGTAAGTACACCTTAGTATGAGACTTTAATCCATATTTTCTTCCTTGGTTGGTCTTCTGTAATAATCCATAATAGCTATGTGTAAAATCCATTATATTATCTGCTTTTGATTTATGGTAAATAGACTTTAGTATGAGAATCTTGAAATTCATATATGCTTCTTTGGTCATTTTTCTGTAGTAATCCATTAATAATTGTATATAAAATCCATTACATTGTCTTGTATTCCGAATATAGTTCATAGACTTAAATAATATAATGTGAAATTATGTTTGAGATTTCTTTATTGCCCACAAGGGGCCAACACAGAGGGGACAATACAACCTGATTTTGGGGTCAGATACACGAATGGGAATACACAAAAGATGACTTTTAAAAAGTTAACACAATATAAATGAACGAATGATGGGACTGACCGGAAGACATTACGGATGGAGTGGGAGGACGGGTTTAGCTCGGACCCCATGAGCCCCGCTTTGCCACTGATAACTGAGATAAGCCCTGTACCACGTTCAAGAGGTTACATCCACTCACAACTTCCATGCTACATTCTTCCATCGATTCTTAAACATTTCTGCAGTCATGCATTTCCTCTATAGCTCTATTTTCCATTTAAGGTGGAAGGTGAAATAATCCACCAGTGCAGAGCCAGAGATGAAAATGCCCGACTTTAAACCTTTCATTCTTGTTCTCCAAATTACCTCTCTCACAATTGCTACCACAGTGAGAAAACAAATCTTACCTTCTTTCGAGAGGAAATCAGGTGGGTCAATTTTTAGTATAGACTCAGTCGGTAGCTGTACTCTTCCTGTACCTGACAACAGTTGTTTAGCACATACCCACACATCCGACACCTCCGGACATTGTACAATAGCATGCGGAACGGTTTCCCTGTCCCGCTCGCATCTTGGACAAGACGAAGGGTTGGGGCCACCATGCCTTGCGAGTTCATCCCGAACAGGCAAGGCTCCCCAGTAACACTGCCATACCAGAGACTTCTGAAAGTTATCCAGGGTTTTCGGCTCGAATGTACGTCGGAACAGACTGGCCAGCCGATTATCGTCACACCCGTTCATCATCCAGGTAGAGCCAAAGATGCCTCAACTTCAGCGCATGTCTGCGCATCAACAGCGAAGGCATCTCAAGTCCACCCTTTAACGGTTGTTGACAGTAAACAGAGCGTCTGACAAGCGGTTTCGAGCACTTCCACAAAAAGCGGAAGAGCCGTCTCTCCAGCCCGATCAACCACGAATCAGGGCAAGGAACGACGGCCAGGCGGTAGGTGATGACCAATGCGACGGACACATTGGTCACCTCCACCCCCCACCCCCGGGACAGCCACCGCCAAGACCAGGTCCTGACTACGTGGGTCACCCTGCTCGATACCTCGGCCCAGCTCCTCTCCAGTTGGAGGTCCGGTCCAAACCAAACTCCTTGCAACTCAATCGGACCCTCCGTCCAACGTCCCACGACACTGTCAGGAGGCATAAATTCAATAATAATACCAGACACCACAAATAATCATATCAATAGTAGACAATATTCATCTGAACAGAATATTGTCTACAATAGTAGACAGTATTCATCTGTAAAAATAAAAAATTATGCCCTTTAAAAGGCAACTGTAGAAGATTTAACATAATATATGAATGTATAGTTACAATAATTAATAATGCACATAGTATGGTATATATAGGTAGTTCTGTAAATTTCAAACAAAGATTTGTAGCACACATACACTCCTTTAAACCGAATATAGCTACCAATACGACGTCATTAGCTACATATATACATAAACTTAAGAAAAACAAAGTTAACTATAAATTAGACTGGTCAATAATGGATTCAGCCACACCATACACGCATAAGTCTAATAGTTGCCGTCTCTGTATGAAGGAATGACTATATATATTATTATATAAACATAAGAACCTAATAAATTGTCAATCAGAAGCACTTTCAACATGTAGACATAGGTTTTATAAAACCTTTAAATATTGTAGGAGATCTAATAAAGATTTAGATTAATGACTACATATGTTTTTTTTATATATCAAAATATAAGGTGATACTTACAAATAGATTGATAGATGAATTAATTAGGCTTATTTGACTATACTCACATTTACAAGACATAAATTATACATTAAATAAAGATTGAACTAATACTCTTGGAATTCGAACCCTTGCATATCTAATCTATAACAAATGGACAGTTATAGTTGCATTAAATTTTAAAAGAAAAGAAAAAAAATGTTAATTGGTATCTTCCAATTATAAAACAAAAAACATAAAAGAAATATTGTGACCAATTTATAATTTTATAACCTCAAACATAATTTTACATATGATTTCTTAGCGCCATGTTGTGTTATTTGGATATTTAACGAACGTTTTTTTATGGTGCTTTGGATTATTACATTCTTTGTGGAAAGTAAGTAACTATTATTGTATTGATATCTTCAAGAACTGTGTTATTGCTTTGTCTTAAAGCAAATTGTTATTAATTCCCCCGTGCGGGGGAATTATTGTTGAACTGTATTTGTGGGGTGTAAACTAGGGCTCGCAAAAAAACCGATAATTCCCAAAACTGAGTTTAAGTACAAGTAATTCTCAAAACCGGGTTTTCGCGGATTTAGGGCGGTCTCCCTGTAACGAAGAAGTTTGTCATATATTGTATTTTGTTTATATACATACACAGAGAAATAGAGAAAGTAACAGTTTGACTGATATCCACAAATATGTTGGTGGAGCCTGTATCTGTATCTATGTACAAACAATAACAAAAAATAATGGTATTATATTTATTTGATCAGGAATGCAACGTTTTTTCAAGTCGTTGTATTTCTGAGAATCAATCAAGTTTCTTGACTTGCTTGATGATTCATTTTCCTTCGAAAATAATCTTTTAAAAAACACAATGCATTCAGTGTCTTACCTGAGAAACTTGTCCCAATTTTTGTGTTGAAAAGTCCAGTAATTGAAAAAGCTCTTTCCGACTGGACACTAGTTGCTTTAGTTGTAAGCAATGCTCTATAAAGTTTCTCGAGCTTTTCACTTCTGTTCGAGGTTGCTTCAAAATATTCGAATTCTTTAGAGATTTCAAATCCATCTGTTACATTCTTGGGCTCTTCCTTCATTTTCTTCATTGCGCTTGCGTATTCACGCATGAGTTCGTTACCTTCGTAAGTAGATGGGACAACAGTAACATTTGTTTTTAGGTCTCCTCCTATTTCATTTTCTTTGTATAATTCTGTTGTGTTCTCAGCGTCATGTTCAGGAAACAATCTCCTATATGTTTGTTCAGCATACTTCCTTAAATGTTCTTTCGTTAAAAAAAGAAAAGGTCCAGAAATTGATTCACCTTTAAACTTCCTTGGGTTATGTAAATACCTCAAGAGAGTCAAGATTTCAACATTTCTTCTCTTATTATATCTATGCATAAGTCTTTCGCGAAGATTTAGAGCCAAAGGGTTGCCGACGATATTAAGTTTATTCAATAAAAATTCTATAGAATGTTCCGCTTTCAGTAAATCCATATCATCAGCGCAAATAGCTTTCAAAATAATTTCGACTGACTGCAGAATTTAATATAGTAAATCTAGAGATTTCCATTCTTCGTCAGCCACGGCATCTGTGGAAAGTACTGCTCGTAGAGCATTTGGAATGCAGCTGTTCAATTTCAAAAATCTCTCAATCATATGGAATGTGCTATTCCACCTAGTTCTGCAATAAGTTTATATTCTCTGTTATCGAAGTTCGCTCGTACAAAATATTGCAAAATTTCATTTTTTGTAGGAGATTTACGGAAAAGTTTTGAAATTTTTCTTACCTTATTTAAAACTTTGTTAAATTCAAGTTTTAGCTGGGGAAAACAAACATTTTCGTGAGCCAAATCTGTTTGAAAAAGCATGTCCTGTTGGCTTATGTCAGCGTCATCATCACTATCGTCTGTTATAGCGATCTCTTCACTTTTGTTTTATCAGTCTCATCGGTTGAGGCAATATTTTCAATATTTTTTTGATAGAGAATGTCGATCACAGACAGATGTATGCAATGTGTGAGACATTGTTGGTGATCAGGTCTTATTTCTTTTCCGAATTTCATCATCATAGAAGCACCATCCGTCGTACAGCCAACAATCTAAATTCACGAAGATGTCCTCTCACAAATTGCTCTGTTCTCCTGCTATTAAGGGAGCCGTGGATCTCAATAAGACCCAACGACCAATGATTGTCTTTCCCATGAACATTTATGTTCATATATCGTTTATTTTGAATTGATGTGTATTCATCCAATGTCAATGAGTAGCGAATCCCCAGCACTACTTCTTTTTCAAAATAATGAATAAGTTCTTCTTTCTTAGTTATGTAATAATTCATTACCATATTCCTGACTCCGTTTGCAGATGTTGGTTGTAATTTATCACATTTGCCTCTCTGACTTTGAAGATTTCTCTGTATAAAATCGCTTTTGGCGATTGAATTGAAAGAGAATCTATCCATAGCAGCTAACTTTGAAACTTCTTCTTCCATTGATTTCTTTGTTAAAAAGTGTTCCATTGTTCTTGTCATTTTGAGAGGAGGCTGGTTTGCATCTTGATTTATGTTGATTTGATGAATTTTCTTCAAGTGCAAGACCAGAGGCGTAGTAGATCCTCCAGAAGACTTGATGATCTTATCACACTTATTGCATTGAGCTTCATCTTTGTTTTTCCTATCAGAAACAAAATAGACCAGAGAATTGTATCACTGGCGCAGACTATACAGATGATTTATGCTAACTATCTGACTCCCATGTCTGATGCCCAGGCATTCCTAGCATGGCTTGAAAAAGCAGCCCAGGAGGCTGGGCTACACATGAATGCCAACAAGACTAAGGTGATGATTTTCAATGTCCCTGGAACTCTCAGATCATTCACTGGAGACGTGATAAAACTAGTCAAATATTTCATATATCTCAGTGCATGGTTATCCTCATCAGACAGAACATGAGACAAGGAAGAACCACGCTTGGAATGCCATCAGCAAACTAGGCAGGATTTGACAGTTATCACTCCTGAGAAGTCAAAAAGTCATGTTCTTCAAAGCAATGGTTGAAAGTATGCTACTTTACAGGTTCAGAAGTGGGGCCCTAACAAAAACACTGCAGGAATGACTAGATGGATACTACACCTGCTTAACTTGACATGTACTGAATATCAAATAGCAACAGAGGGTGACCAATAAAGACCTCTACAGGGATCTTCCCCCGATATCAGAGGTGGTCAGATCCAGGAGACTCTATTTTGCTGGGCACTGGTACTAGGCCAAGAATGAATGGATTAGGAATGTGTTACTCTGGGAAACAATGCATGGCAAAGGTCGACCAGCTACAACATATTTTGACAGACTGGTGATCCAGTGCGTCCTATCAGTCCTCAGGTTGAAGTCAGCAATAGAGGACAAGGACTATTGGAGGAACGTCTGTACAGATCAAGGGAACTCGATCTAGGAAGAAGAGATTTTGATAGCTAACTGTTAATTTTTACAATGATATTATAGGGTTGGTATAAGAGGCCAGATCTGTCCAGTTTCAGCATAAAACTGGTTGAGTATTTTGGCCAGATATGGCCAATTTCAATGCTAAAATGTTAGTCATATTACAGCCACAACATAATCACTAAATATTTAAACCATTTCACAACTACGTCACAACCCCTACACAACCTCATTAGAACCAACTTCACTACACATATTTAGTATACCAAGGTGGAAAAATTGACTTAAAGGTGCAGACGTGGCTGTGTGGTCAGAAGCTTGCTTCCCAGCACATGAGTTCTGGGTTCAGTCCCACTGCATGGCACCTTGGGTAAGTGTCTGCTATAGCCTGAGGTCAACCAAAACTTTGTGAGTGGATTTGGTAGACGGAAACTGAATGAAGCTTGTCATATATATGTGTGTTTGTCCCCACACTGTGTGTGTGGGTTTTTGCATTTTCATTTGTCCTCCAATACTGCTTGACAACCAGTGTTAGTGTGCTTAAGTCACTATGACTTAGCAATTCAGCAAAAAACATTGAAAGAGTAAGTACTAGGCTTCAAATATATGTCCTGGGGTTGATTTGTTTGACTAAAATCCTTCAAGGCACTGCCCCAGCATGGTCGCAGTTAAATGACTGAAACAAGTGAAAGATAAAAGGTAAAATAAAACAAAACGACCCCAACAAAATATAAAAAGGAACTGTTTCTATCTGCTCCAGTAAAGAGATATATTTATGGGAAGGAAAGGTATTTCATTATTTATGGTATCCTGTTTGAGCCATAAATTCAATTTAGTTAACGAGAGAATTATTTCTAATGAACGTAAACATTCTTGATTTTCCAGAATGTTCTTTTATTTCATGTGTGTTTTATTATTATTAATGAGGTGGCAGAATTGTTAGTGTGTCAGACAAAATCCTTTGTGGCATTTCTTCAGATATTTTACATTCTGAGTTCATATCCTGCCAAATCTTTTACCCTTTATATTCAGTTATTATCCTTTATATTCAGTTATTAGACTGTAGCCATGCTGGAGCATTGCCTTCGAAATTTAGTCAAATGAATGTATCAACACCAGGACTTATTATTTTAAGCCTGGTTCTTATTTTGTTGGTCTCTTTTACCAAACTGCTAAGTTAACACCAGTACAGGGTGTCAAGTGGTGGTGGGATACAAACACACCTGCACATATATACATACATGCATATATATATATATATATATACGACAGGCTTCTTTCAGTTTCCATCTACCAAATCCACCCACAAGGCTTTAATCAGCCCAAGGCTATTTTAGAAGACACTTGCCCAGGGTGTCACACAATGGTACTCAACCCTGAACCATGTGATTGGAAAGCAAGCTTCTTACCACACAGCCACACCTGTGCCTATAGGTTGTTATTTTTTGTTTCGTGTATCTTTGGGTGAAGTGTGGTGATGTCTGTTAAATTGAATATAGTATATTACTGATACATTATTGAACCCCACTTCCCCAGAGGGGATGAATGGTAAAATAGCTTGAGTTCAGAATTTATAGGGTGGTAGTGATGATGATGATGGTGGTGGTTGTTGTACTGGTGGTGTTGATGGTGGTTATGATATTGTTGCTTAGTCCAAGGTTAGCTCTGATTGAGTGGGCCCATGAACAAAGGCACTCCAGCCTTGACTGTACTAACTTTTATCACAACCATATTACAACAACATTTAGAATACACAGTGTATCTATGTCTACATTTTGCAATGTGCTCTTTTTGAAACAACAGACTCCCAGCTGTGATTTAAGGATGATTTGGCTGTTGTTTCTAGCATGGATAGACATCAAAGTGAAGCTTCCTCGTGGTTTTGTGCAAATAGATGTAACTAACTATAGTGAAAATATTTTGTCTGGCACTCAACTGATTCTGCCTTTAGTGTGTATGTATTGACAGCAATAGTTAAAATTGGAATTACTCTCTTGATTTCAGTAGTCTAGAGACTCCAGGAATGTGGGCAGCCATCATAACCAAGCAAAGAGGAAATGGTATGGAATCAGATATCAAAACGAAAGGAGGAAGAAAAAGAAGTATAAGATACAATATAGAGAGATATCTAGAATATTCTCTGGAGGAAGTTAGAATGTAGGCAAGTAGAGCAGAAAAAGGGAAGCTGAAGTTCTTGAATCTTTTTCAATAATTTATCTGATGATGAGAGAGAATTCCTTGGTATCATGGTTACTTATTCTTTTACAGTTTTCTTTCATTGGTCTGTGGCCATACTGGGGCACCACTTTCAAGAGTTTTAGTCAGTCATATTAACCTCAGGACTTATCTTTTACTGGTTTCAGTTATTGGGCTGTGACCATGCTAGGGCACACTGCCTTGAAGGGTTTAGTTGAACAAATCTACCCCAGTGCTTATTTTTAAGCCTGCTACTTATTCTATCAGACACTTTTGTTATGGAGATATAAACAAACTAATACTGGTTGTCAAAAGGTGGTTGGGGACATCATACACATACATACATACATACATACATACATATATGTATATGTTTGTGATGTCCCCGATCACATGCCAGCATGGAAGGTGGATGTTAAATAATGATGATATATATATATGTAGTGAAACTACCTCCCGCCATTAGATACAAACTACTATCGCCATTACATACATCTTCTCATTTAAATATAAATAAATGCGAGCGTAGTAGAGAACCCATTCCTTGTCCATCACGTGACTGATCATTATTCGAATCGGCAACTTCTTCGAACCGTTCCCGCCAGAACGCGAACTGACCAATCACGGCCCCTTATAAGGTCACGTGATGGAGTAAAATTCTAAAGGCATTTGGAGCCCTCTTAACGCTATATATAGATCAACTCATACCCAATAATTTGTCTCGGTCCAGTTTCTCTTTGAGAACTGTTCCGTGTACCACACGACAGCAGCAGCAGCCAGCGACCACTTCAGCAGCTTCGTCCAGCCACGATGACCTCTGCCGTCGCCACATCAGCAACAAGAGTCTACTACTACTATCCAGCATCATCGTCATGACCAATACGATTCTACGATTACTACCAAGCAGCCTCAATCGCCACCAGCGTCTACACGACATTATATGTACACCAAACTACCGCGACCCATCTCTCTCTTCGATTCTGTTAGGTGACTTAGCTTCACCACAGTAAACAAACAGACAAGAGAACCACAGCCATCGACGAACATCTGTATAACAAGAATCACGGCTAGGCATCGATGCCTCGACATCACAACTAGTGATCAGCTCTGCCAAACTCAGCCTCCCTCACTTTCACATACAGAACTTTTCTTATTGTGTACCCAAGATCTGGTATAATTGCTCACGTGTCATTGACTCTTTCTCTGCTGTAATATTTTACATACACACATGTATCACTCACATACACACTTTTCTTTGTATGACGGCCTGTCTTTGATTATGTTCTTATATGTCGCATTCACACTCTCACACAGACATACATCTTTAACGCTACAATAAATATATCTGTTATTCATCTAATACGGTTGTGGTCTTTCATTACTGGTCATCTATGTTATCGTCGTATAACATATCATGTATATCATCCATTGATATATATATTTGTGAGTTCGACCGTGTGACGCGTTTAAATAAAAGGAGTCCTGTTTTTCCATTCGTCACCATATCTCCTTTTTTGAGTTCACACGGTCGTCCCTAACATATATATATATATATATATGTATATATATATACAGGGTATGATGGATAAATTGTCACTATTTTATATTTTTAATTTCATGTATGCACATTGTTTGTTTTTGATTTTGTCAACTACACAGTATAGTAGGGTTACAGTTACCATCTGTAAGAAACCCAACATCATGATGCAATTAATTCTGCCAGAAATTTGGAAACGTGCTGTACTGCTTGGCATTCACACTGGAAGCTCCAATACCAACATTTCAGTGTTTGGGTGTCAATCTGAGGACAGTGCATGTACCAACAGTGATAAATATCCAACTTCCAGTCAACATCATGGTGTTTGGAGTGATCACTAGTGAATGCAACGTTGTGCCTCCATTCATCTTCCCACATGTCCTCAGACTCAAGAAGGAGGCTGCTGGAAGGCCCTATGTCTGGCAGCAGGACTCTGCACCATGCCACACAAGCAGGAGAACCCAGTCATGGCTGTCAGACCATATCACCCCTAACATCTGGCCACCTAACTCCCCGGACTGCAACCCCACCTTGATCATTATGTGTAGAGCACAGCTGAGTGAGAGACCAGCAAAACTCCTTGTAACACCAAAGATGAACTGAAGGTTAGGATTATGGCAGCATTCATGAACTTAAACAAAGAGGCTAACTAATGCCTTGTAAGTGGAGTTGGTAGACAAGAATTAAGAAGCCCATTGTATAAGAGTGGACTGAAAAGTTCATTGATCAACTATGAAGGAGTGATGCTAGAACTGTGAGATCTTGCATGCATTAATTTCAACTTTTCTTATTGATGACTGCATTATTTCTTTCCAGGTAAACTCACATTTGACTGTTCAGAGAAGACATCAAAAGTAACTAGAAGTGACTTCTCTTGAATATGGACAAAATTTGGCATTGTGGTGTTAAGTACCTGGCCAGACATATTCTTGCAGAATATTGGAAATTAATGACCTTGTTTGTTTGACAGTTGCATTAATTTACAACTATCATGTGATGTCAAAACAATGAGATAATCACACACGCATACATGTACATAACCATTCCTCTTCATTTAAGTTTAGAAGAAAATGTAATTTTATGGATCTTAGTAAATTCATTTGGGAACTGCAATATAAAGTGGTTCATTATCAGTTACACTTTATCATACAATACTGGTAATTCTGAATGTTATCTTTGCTTAGAGGAAATGTTTTATATAATTAGTTCAAAATTAGAATTATTGAATTGTAGAAACAATCTTGCATTAAAATATTCTCATAAAAATAGAAAAACATTTAAATATTTCAACAGTAAATAACACCTTAATTATAATTGCATTTCCTATAATCTAATAAGCATAATTCTTCTAAGTTTTTTTAACATATAGGTAGATAATTAAGTATTGTCGAATTTCTACGTTTATTCTTTTGTTTTCTACTGACGTCATCATAAATTTAAATATTAAACTAGCTTTTTTAAGAATATATTTCTTCTTAACATTCTTTTTGTATGTGTTCACATATTAAAAATATTATTTCACTTTGAATTTAGCCCGTCTGAGTTACCTTGAAACATAAATTTTCAGATATATTGATTTGGCTGGTATTTTGTACCTTTATCCTATATCAAAATATGCTGGCATAGTAGAAACGATCATCAGCAATGCATGATGTAATCATCAATTAAAGATGTGATTTTCTTCTTTCTCGTTCATGTTGTCAATTACTCCAGGTTTCTTAAAATTCTTCTAAGTGATATTTGGATCTACTTGTCATACATGAGGAATTATCATGGACATTAATTCTATTTAAATTTATTGGTATCTGATTGTTTGATATAGTTAAACACTAGTGCTTTCTAGATATCTGTCTGGATTTATCCATCTCTTTTACCTCTTATTACATGTGTATATATGTATACACAAACACACATGCACACACATGATTAGCTTCTTTCAGTTTCCGTCAACCAAATCCATTCACAAGGCTTTGGTCATCCTAGGGCTATAACAGAAGACACTTGCCCAAGGTGATATTACAGTTGAACTGAACCCAGAACCATACAGTTACGGAGTAGACAGCTTACCACACAGCCATACCTGCACCAAAGCCACAACTGACTTCCAAACACTTCTTGTTTCTATTCAGAGTTATTGGATAAACTGGGATTACAGAAGATGACACCACTTGTCTAAGGATTGATCCTAAAGTCTCAGAGTTGCAAAGCTAACTTCTTATCCAGGGGGTCTGTGTAAAAAAAAGTAAGATTTAAGAAAACAAAATTATTTGATAAGTGAGAGATAGGTCTAAATTTTTCCCTAATTTCATGTAAGTGAGTGTGTATAGCAAGTAATTTCCAACAATTCTATAGAATGTTTGGAAGAATTCCAGTTCAAAAAAGGCCAGAATAAGAGTCGATTTTATGACTCAGTGATTTGTTAATTTCATTAGATATGAGTTTCAGGATTTTGGGATGGAATGCATTTTGATTTTTTTTTATGTACGGGTATTTTAAGAACGTTTTTTTTGGGTAATTGCAGCACAGTAGGGTATGTTGGATATATCTTTAAAACTTCCACTGCAGATAAGAGTACAAGGTTTATGTTGTTGCTCAGTCTTTAAACGGTTTATCTATTTTTGGTGCATTTAGCAAAGGAAGCTGTTAAAAACATCGGCTAGTTGATCTTAAAGAAAAAATAAACAAATAAAGTGTATGTATGTGTGTGTGTGTGCATGCATATGTATCTATATCTTTGTATGTGTATAAATATGTATATGTGTTTCTATACCAGCATATATATATGTGTGTGTGTGTGTGTATAGACACACAGACACACATATATGTATGTATTTCTTTATATTTTTAATGTCGGTTTATGTTGGCAATGTAATTTATTAGTTTCCTCTGCCTAACAGGTGCAGGGTTAGAATGGCATGGAAGTCTTCAGTGCTACAAGTAACTAACTAATACATTGAATCATTCCTATCCCTGTTGGAATAATTTCACTTCTTTTCTGAACTCAGTGACATAGCTTTTATATGTGTTTGTTTGACCAGTTAGAAATAAGTCAAATTCATCTCAAATCTTATGTTACTGTCTTGGAATGTATTCATGAACCAATGTGGGAGCCCTCTATATGGTCACTTGATTTGCTAGAAATAGCTGCCAAATTCTTTTCAAATTAACATCTTACTGTCTTGAAAAGGATGGGGTACATTGGATAATGTAGCCTCCTAGATTCACTATGTTGAAAAGGTCATGGATGGATGACCTTTTCACCATGTTGAAAAGGTCATAGGTCTGTTCACTCTTAAGTAGTGTATTGAGTTATTAATATTTCATCTTCTTAGAGCAATGAACTGGCAGAATCATTGGTATGCCAGGCAAAATGCTTAATGGCATTTTATACATCTTTACACTCTCAATTCAAATTCTGCTGAGGTCAACTTATTACTATTATTATTATTCAGTAGTTTTATTTTTATACCGTGCTTTCACTTCACTACCGAGCACAGCTCTGTGTGCCTTGGGTGTGTGCTGTGGTTTGCTGTGATGCTCTTATGGTTACTGTATTGAAAATGTTTTGCATAGGATGTGTGCAATGCCCAGTAGTGCAATTTTCTGTATGTTATATATATTTGTAAGTCCTGGTGTTTTTGTTATGTATTTGTCTGAATATTTTTTTATTATACCTAAGGCACCTACTATGATAGGAATTGTTTCTATTATTATTATTATTATTATTATTGGTATTCTGCTGAGGTCGACTTTGCCTTTCATCTTTTTGGGGTCAATAAATTAAGTACCAGTGAAACACTGGGGTCGATGTAATTGACTAGTCCCCTTCCCCCATATTACAGGCCTTGTGCCCTCAGTAGACAGGATTATTATTATTGTTGTTGCTATTTAAGGCAGTAAGCTAGCAGAACTGTTTGCATGCCAGGCAAAATGCTTAGTGTCAGTTCATCTGTCTTTACATTCTGAGTTCAAATTCTGCCAAGGTAATCTTTGCCTTTCATCCTTTGTGGGGTCGATAAATTATCTACCTATTAATTACTGGGTTTGATGTAACTGACTTACCCCACCCCCAGAATTGCAGGCCCTGTGCTAAAATTTGAAACTAATTCATCTTCTTGATGACTGGTGGCATAAGATGATAGTCACCCTGCCCAAGAAAGACTCCTTAAGTGATTGCAACAACTGGTGTGGAATAATCTTATTAACGGTTCCAGACAAGATGTTGTGCAAGATCATCTTGAACCGTTTGAATAACATGGTAGACAAACACCCAGGAGATCATCAAGTGCAGTGGACTGATATATCTTGATATTGTAGACAATTTTATTTTGCTCAGTGATGCACTTGTGTGTGTGTGTGTGTGTGTATGCATACACACACACAGTTGGTTTATATATATATATATATATATATATATATATATATATATATATATATTTATCTTGGCAGTAATATTGTCTGAAATGGAAAAGCAGAAATTGGTGTCAAGATTAAACTTGGTAAAGAGATGGCAATTTTCCAATGATTGAGACCAACATGGCCATGCTCTTCTATTCACCAAAGGATTGAACTTCATCTTTATGCATCTATTGTCATTGCTATGGCATTGTATGCAAGTGAAATGTGGAGGAAGGATATGCAGTATGGTGACAACCCAAGATGATACTGCTTTTCATCCTCTCCAAAATGGAGATATCGGTCATATAGTAATTCCATTTGATATTCATAATAGAGTAGAGCTTTGTTGGTGAAATCACTCCAGTTTTTTTATGTCACTTCAGTAAAGAGTCCAGGTTTCACAACCGTAGAGGAAAGTGGAGATCACGACTACTTGGTAGACAATTTTGTTTTGTGGTTCAGATCTTTGTTCTTAAAGACCCTTTACGCAAGTCCACCAAACGCGGTGTGAGCCGCTCTTAATCGGTTCTCCGCGTCCTTTACTGATGTGCACTTATTCGAAAGCAAATTTCCTAAGTATGAAAAGTGGTTGACCTTCTCCAATGGCATCTCCGAGATGGTAATGTTGAGGTCTGAAGTTTCCTGACTTAGAATGAGTTGTGCCAGGATTTTTGTCTTTTTGATGTTGACTTTTAGGCCAAACCGAGTGTAAGCATTGGTAAAGTTATTCACTGATTGTTGAAGTTGTTCACTGGAGTGGCAGACCACTGCATTGTCATCAGTATACTGATGTCTAGTGATCGTTTGCTTCCTGGTCAGTCTTCATGACTTTAATCTGCCAAGGTTGAAACATCCCCCACCATCATATCAGTACCAAATGTTGACTCCAAACTTAGTTAAGACCCCAAACTTAGTTTGGAGCTAGATCTTCAAACTCAACAAAGAAGAGGGCAATGCCAGATGGACTGGCTAGAAAGTGCAACTCTAATGACATAGGAGCTAGTGGCATTCCATTGCAACCTATCTTCTGGACCTTGTATATCACTCTAGGTAGTGCTACGGCAGAAGGTTTTTGGGCCATAGTGCATGGGGACCCCTTGGCAAGGGGATCTTCACCCTAAACAAACTCATGCCATCAGCTAGTTTCTTTTTTGATCCAGCCTCCCCCCAACTTTTTTTTTTACAAAAGCCTAATATCGATGTGGTAAGGATGGTGAAAGCAGATTTTGGTGAAACTAGAAGCTCCTAGTCTGGACCTGCATGTTGGTGGCAGATGTAAGATGGTTGCCTTCCTGGGACCTGGTGACAACCCAAGGACTCAGTCCTACATCTGCAACTAAGTTTGGGCTCCAAACTAAGACACAAACGGTGGATCAAGTAGAGGATTTTCCATTAGATGTGCCCTAAACTGATTCCACACGAGCAAACTCTTTTCCTTTTGTAGTCCACCAGATTGTAAATTACAAACTTCCTTTATCAATTTTCTGCATCCACCTTCATCTATCCATCCTTGTTGATGAACATGGATGACAATTCCTTTTGGAAATTTCTCCTTTGGCACAGTTTTCTCTTAAAAACAATCATTTGTTTTAATTTAATACCCTCATTCCTACATGAAAGAACTAAAGTAACCTTACTTTTCTCATGGCCAGTGGTTCTCATGAATACTATTTTTTCTTCTTTTTGATTCAGTTCAATTCTTTGGCATGTCAAGAGTACCAGGTGTTTCGTCCATGTTCCTAATACATGATAATGCATACTCCTCTTCCTGCTGATTTCTGATTACTCACAGATGAAACTCTATTATCTTATCTAAGATCAGCAGGCAGTTTTTGTGTGATCTTAGTTCTCTGCTGAAGTGATAAGTCATAACATCTCATGAACCTAGTGCACCATTCAGAACTTGTCTTAAAATCTGAAATTCTATCCTTCTTTGATCCCTTTCGTGCATGAATTTGGATGGCTTCATGAGTAACACACTTTCCATTTTGACGATTTTCAAGTACCCACTCTGCAACGTTTTTCTCCAATTGTGGATGGGTGCTGCATCACTATTACTAAAATGTAAGCACAGGATATGCTACAAGCCTGCATACACTTGCTGTTTACATGGTGAGAAATGTGTTTCACAGACAGCACTGTTGGCGAACACTGGCAAACAGTCTGAATTCGTACAAAGGCATGACTTTGGTAAGCCTAAAAGCATTCAATTAATCATTGAATCACACAACCATTATATTTTCCTGTTTTGTATATATATCTATCATCATGATTTAACATCTGTTGTCCATGTTAGCATGGGTTGGATGGTTTGACCAGGGCTGGTAAGCTGGAAGGCTACACCAATCTGATTTGCCATGGTTTCTACAGCTGAATGCCTTTCCTAACGTGTGTGTGTGTGTGTGTGTGTGTGTGTGTCCCTCTCTCTCTACATTTGTGTTTGTTCCCCAACACCACTTGACAACTGATGTTCATTTGTTTAAGCCTTTGTAAGTTAATAGTTTGGCAAAAGAAACTGATAGAATAAGCACCAGGCTTTAAAAATGTGTACTGGGGTTGATTTATTCAGCTAAAACCCTGCAAGACAGAGCCCCACTGTGACCACAAGAAAGAGATAAATGACATGTATATCATCATCATTTAATGTCTGTTGTCCATACTGAGGGGCTGCGCACACACACACACATTTGGTGATGCAAAAAGGCAAAATAGAGCTCATTCCAGGTGTAACTGTGTAGTAAGAAACTTGCTTCCCAACTACATGGTTCTAGGTTCAATCCCACTGTGTGATACTTTGGGCAAGTGTATTCTATCACAACCTTGGGCCAACCAATAAGTACTGGAGTCGATTCATTTGACTAAAAATTCCTCAAGGCTGTACTCCAACATGGTTGCAGTTTAATGACTGAAACAAGTAAAAGATGAAAGTTATATATATATATATATATATATATATATATATAAATTTCAAAAAAAGGATAAAACTCTTTTACAAGAATTTTATCAAGAAGCCAGTGTGTAAAAAAATTCATTAGGGAAATATCTATTCCCAAGAATAGATATTTTCCTCGCATAGGTACTAAATGTGGTTATTTTTTTGAGAAGTCCACTGTGTGGCGTTATTATTTTTCTATAATAATCCCCTTTATATATATATATATATATATATATATATACTTTATTTAAAAGCAGTAGAAATATAAAAATAAAAACCGTTACTCTGAGTTTCACGTTCCCGTTCATCGGACAGTTTTGTTAGATATATATATATATGTATACAGTAATCCCTCGCCATATCGTGGTTTATTATTTAAGCTTACATTGATTTCTCTGTGGTGTTGTTTTGTATTTATAATAAAATAAATATATACAAATTATAAAAATGATAAAAAATTATATACAGTACAGTACAGTACTGTACTGTTTCTACTTCATGGATTTTCACCTATCATGGAAGGTGGGGGTTGGAACGTAACACCTGCAATAGTCGAGAGATCATATATATATATATATGTGTGTGTGTGTGTGTGTGTGTGTGTGTATGAGTTTCTCTTCTATAAAAATGTCGCTGTTTAACCCCAGGTCAGCACTGGTTGAACAAGTGTAAGATCAAAGTTTTCCAGCCATGACTATCCTGTCATTTTGCTTTTGATGAATTATCCAGCTGCTTGAATAAGTAAGAGTAAGGTATCCTTCCTTTTTTAAGATGATAGGCTGTAATTTCAATGATAGTTTGCTCTCACTATACATTGGACAATGTAGTCCCAGTAGAGAACAGCCAGCCATCACTTGAGTGAGAGTATGACTTGGGAGCAGGTAACATGCTTTTGTGAACTGATTTTTATTTATTTATTTATTTGGTGCCTATATAGTTTTGAGAAGACATATGAGGGGGTACCCAAAAGAAACTGGAATTTTGCAATATTATTTTATTGACTTACTTTTACATGTTTATACTTTTATCACCTTCAAAGTATTCTTTATTTGAAGCAATGCATCAATCCAAGCGTATTTTCCACTATTCGAAGCAATGCTGGGACTCTTGTGAAGTGATACCTTTTAACTCCTCCATCATTTTTTTCCTCACCTCTTCCACATCTGCAAATTCCATAGCAGCAGCTTTTGTCACCGGTAATAACTTTTGAAAGAAGGTACAGATCAACCTTCATCTGTTCTTTCAGTTCATGACATGCATTCAGTTGTAACTGCTTTTGATCTTCTATGAGGAAGCAAGGCACAAATTTTGCTACAACTCTTTTCAATCACAATTCCTCGCTTAAAATTCGTTGGCAGGAGCCCCAGGACTCGCAGTCATATCAACAAGTTCATCAATTGTTCGATGATGGTCCTCTAAGACCAGTTCATGAATTTTCATAATGTTTAAATTCGTTCGAGTGGTGAATGGTTGTCTTGAACAAGGTTGGTCTTCAAGCAACAAGTGACCATTCCTAAAGCATGAAAACCACTCGTAAACTTGTGTTTTGCTCATGACAGTGACCTTGTCAGCTGTTTGAAGCATGACAACTGTTTCAGCCACTGTTTTTCCCAGCAGAAAACAGAATTTCATAGAAGCACATTATTTCAGCCAATCAACAAACGGGAGAGAAGCACTGCAGAACAAAGTCACACTATGTGGCGGTATGACTTTATTCATTGCCACTGGTCAGCAGGCTGATGCCTGAGGAGGGTGGCTTCTAGTGGCAGACTCCTGAACTAAAATGGACTTGTGCCACTTTTGGGTACCCTCTTGTAGACACCTTTGATTTAGTAGAGCATCAAGGATGTGACAGCTGGAGGGAGAATGAGAGCTAATCCAACTCCTGGGTGGTACACATTTACAGCTGTATAGACTGAAGCAATGTGAAATGACATGTTTAAGAACACAACACATTGCCCACTCCTGGAATTGAACTTATAATCTTAAAATCATGAGTCCAACACTCCTATCTACACAGCCACCTGCTTTCATAGATACACTGACAAAAAAAAAAAATGAATAACAGCATAGTTATTATTGTAACACCTTTGATTATATGCCATACAGGTGGATTATAGCTGGCCTGGGATAATCATATAGATGATTAGAAAACAATAGTCTATAATGAAGATAATATCTAACACAAGAAACACCAAATTTGCGACTTGAAAACAACATAGCTGTTAATTGGACACAAACTGTAACTCAACTGCTTGCCAAGTGACAAACTACTACAATTATCATAGTTATTATAATTACTGTAATTATCAGTATTTAATTTGAGCAGATGGAGTGTCAGGTGTTCTTTAGTTTAATTGGTTTAAACATATGTCTGGCAAGCAAGAGATGTGTTGTTTTAAATGGATGCTTTTTGATGTCCAATATCATTTACATTAAAACATCATCATCATCTTCATCATTTTATATCTGCTTTTCCATGCCGGCATGGGTTGGAAAAATCATTACTGAGTCTGGCTTTATTTGGAGTTACTGCTTTTCTACACCATATCTCTCTTCATCATCATCGTCGTCATTTAATGTCTGTTTTCCATGCTGGCATGGGTTGGATGATTTGACAGGGGGTGGCCAGGCAGAAGACTTCCAGGCTTCACTTCTCCATTGAAGTTTTGGAATGGTTTATATTGCTGGACACCCTTCCTGTCATCAACATCTTTACAGAGTGCATTGGATGCATTTTATCATTGTACCAATAATAGAGAAGCTGTATGGTCCCTGGCAAAACTAAAGAGTTCTCTTTACTGCACGTAATCCCTATTCATGTTATCATTGATTAGTTGACTAAGGAAAATCTGTTAGCTGCACTGTCTTCCTTTATTTATACATTTCTTACCTTTACTACTGGGAAGGAAGGGACCCAAAGAGTGATAGAAGAAAGAAAGATGGAGGGAGAGAGAAATTGGCAGATAGTTAGATGAAAGTTGTTGGTAAGGAAGTTGAATAGGCACATGACTGAGATGATAACAGAAGAATGAAGGAAGGGAGAATAATTGAGAGAACTATTGAGAAATGCTGTGTGATGGAAGTAAAGGACTTAGGAAGAAAGAGAAGGGAGAGGGGAGGAGATAGAGAGTGATGCAGCTACATTATTGCTGTTGCTAATGAGTTTGAATAGAAATTGCATGGGCCAGAGAGATGTAAGTAAATTTTAAATATCTGCAACAAATGAGTTTGTGACAGAATTTGTTAGTGGCATGATAGGGAAAGGGAAAATGAAAGTAGAGAATCAGAGAGATGAAAAAGAGAAAGGATTGGAGAAGGAGAGTCTGATAGAGAATGGCTTAGTGTGTGTGTGAGAGAGAGTGAGTGTGTGTAGGTAGTAAGAGATACTCTAATAAGTGAATACTCAAATCAGGTCCTAGAAATGTTTAACCCTTTAGCATTTAAACCAGCCTTATGCAGCCCAAATATTCTACCCATTTCCGGTTAAAACTGGCCAGATCTGGCCTCTCATACCTACCCTTCAGTATTATTGTAAAAGTAAATAATCATACCATCAAAATCCCAAAGCTATGAGATAATGCATGATTAATTCAAAACAGTGTGATTGCATAAGCATTGTATTTGCCAGAGTAATCTGAATACTAAAGGATTAGACATGACTGTTTACAGTTCAAATGATTCCATTGAGTCTGTTTCTTTGTTTAAAATTGGTGCTTATAATAATGTTTAACACAATTTTTATTAACACCTTAACAATTAATTCACATAATGAAAATATTCTAAAAAAATTGTAAAATATTGTAGATCTTCTGGGAGTAGATAGGTATTTTTGATTTGATCTCAGCATAAGTTACACAAAACTTGAGTCCAAGCAACCCAGTAGGGGTGGTCTTCATTGGCAAAAGCTGTTTAGTAAAGTTGGCAAATTTCAATAAATTTGTATGCCATGAAAAGTCATGAATATTGATGTTTTGAACAAAGCCCTTTGCCAGATATACAAAACTTTCTCTATCTCTGACAAAAGTTTTTACTTGAGTTATTGTGGTTCTTGTCTTTCCATGATATACACATTTTATTGAATTTGCAGACTTTATAAGAAATTAGTGATGTTGTAGTTAATTACAAAATAAAACCAAAACAAGCAAACAAAGGTAACAATAAATGCTGGATATTAACTTTATTTAAAGAAAACAGTATGACTCTGTACAAGATTTTTATAGTCCTTGTGTTTTAGAAACAGAATGTGCTGCTTTCACATTTAAAACAATATCATTTTAGCCTCAGCAGAGTAGAATGTAAACATGGTGGTGGTGGTGTACTCGTTGTTTAGCTCCCGCTTCAACCCTGATCAAACAGACCCATGATCAGAGGGATTGTAGTGTTTTTATATATATCTAGGTCTATGTTGTTATATATATATATATATATATATATATATATATATATCTAGGATCATGTGTCCTAGATATATAAAATTTGTCTAATGTGTCCTTCCTGTTTTAAGATGACAGGATGTGAGTGGAAAAAATTTGGTTGCTATTTCAGCAAGTCAAGCAACTGCGGAGAGGCATCCTCATTGGCATGTAAACATTAAACTAGTAGTCTTAATGACTATGATAATTATCTGATCATTTGGTAGTTTAGAGGACAATTGTTGTGTGTGTATGTTGAGCTGGGTTAGTCAATGAGAAACAATAGCAGCACTTATGAATTTGAGGTTGAAGTAAATTTAAAATACCCCTTTAAATTGTTCCTATTATCTGTAGCAATAAGTTGATAATGATATTAATAATCGTTTCTAATATAAGTACAAGGTCTGAAATTTTTGGAGAAGGGCTTAGTTAATTATATTGATCCCAGTTAATTCACTGGTGCTTTATTTTATCAACCCCGAAAGGATAAAAGGCAATGCTGTCCTCAGTGGTATCTGAACTCAGAATGAAGAAATGCTGTTAAGGCATTTATTGCAACATGCTAAGGATTTTGCCAGCTCACTGCCTTAATCATAATCCTTTCTACAATAGAAAACAAGGCCTTAAATTTTGTTGGGGAGGCAGTAGTCAGTTACATCAACCCTAGTACTTGACTGGTACTTTTATCTTATTAACTCTGAAAGGATAAGAGGCAAAGTTGACCTCGGCGGAATTTGAACTCAGAACATAAAGCTGGAAGAAATGCTGTTGAGCATTTTGTCTGGTGTGCTAAGGATTCTGCCAGCTCGCTGCCTTAATAATAATATTAAACGTAAAAATAAATACTGCTTGAGAATTGTAAGACTACTATCATCAATTCTGCCTTGCTTTAGATTAATGAGATCTAATTAATTAATTAATTAATATCCATGCAATAGCAAATGAGAAATAATTTCTTGTCTCAGCAGATTCATTTACAGGGCTCAAGACAGAAAAATCAAAACAAAAAAACGAAAAAAATAAATAAAAACAGCAGTATAAAGTACAATGTCATTAAAAAGAAGCATTATTTTTGTATTTATTTAATTTTTTTTTACTGAGCCCACGTTCAAGAGGTACTCTTTTGCACTACACACATCTCTAGTTTATCATTTTTATGATAAGAAAAAAAATCCTACGCTCATGAACGAAGAAGTTGAGGAGGATTATTCCCTGGAAGGCACTATGGTCTAGAAAAATTTTTTGGTGGTAGTGGTGGGTAGGGTGGTTGATTTAAGTTTTACACAGTTTTGTTAAAAGTTAAGATATGACATCAATATATAAAAATTGTTGCCAATGTGTAATAATTTTTCTTTCAGTTAAAAAAAAGATGTAGACATCTTTTCAATGTGATGTTTTTTTTTTAATGTTTAAACTCTTCAGTTTGTACATCTTTCAAAGATGGAGGAATATACAAAAACTGCAATAGATAAAAAAAACGGGTATCATTTGTTTTTTTGTTTTTTTTACTTCACCCTTCCTCTCAAGTTGTAGAATTTATTTAATTTAAATATTTCTTCATAAATATTTAAAGCAAAAAAAGGGGGAAAAAAAAAATTAAAAATTTGATTTTTAAATTAATTTATTGAATAAAAATTTCCTCATTTTAATAATGTAGAATAGAGATGAATTTAATAGTACACATTATTATCAATATTTTAGATAAATTTTTTTTCTCTCCAATAAATAGATCTGTTGGTAAACAAGAAGGATTTTATTTCCACAAACAAAAGAAAGAAAGAAAAAAACAAGTGACATATTTTATTGAAGACACAGCCAGATTTTTCGAATTATGTGTAAGAATGTCTTTTCTTTCATTTTGAAAAAATATATATGAAAAACATACTGTACAGTAACCTCACCTCTAAATCAACCAGATTTAGTGAGGAGAATAAATGTTTTTCTTTTTATATAAACATTACTTTTTATTTGAGACAAGAGAAAGAAAGAAAAGAACCTTCATTGGTTTAATGTTTATTAAATAGTATACCTGAAACTCACCCCTCTTCTTAATACCAACAGTTTTAAGAAAGAAAGAAAAAGAAAATTCTTTGAAAGTGGAAATGGTCTTTTTCTTAATGGTCTTGAAAACAAGAAAACATCAATTCTACAATTGTTAATTGTAGAATATATAAAACATTTCCCTCCAAAATCAATTTAATAATGTACACTATCAAATGAAGCAGATTTTTGTCAGTTTAGTAATTTGCGAGCAATTTCCTGCTGATATAAGTCTTGCACTAGGATACAGAGAAGTGTTTGAAGTTAATTGAATAAATCTTTTACAAGTACTTGAGCACAATACCTATTGGTAATAGCACTTGGGTTTGTTTGTTCATGTGTGTGAAGGCTTCCAACCGTGAATTTGTGCATGTAACTTAAGATTTATTTTGATTAAGCACAAGACTAGTTTTTAGGACAGGAGTCAAATAATGAATAGACTCCCTGTATGTATATATTATATATGTAAAAGTACTTTATAAACCCCATCCCCTAGAAGAGTGGGGTGGAAAGGTAAACATTACCTTGGTTAAATTTGATTTCTTAATAATGAAAGTAATTTTAATTCACCTTGGATGCTGTAGTTTTATGTGTGGGACAGAGATCCAGTTCTTTTCATTTATTGGTTTAAAAAAAAATCTTTTTAAACTAAATCAATCTATGAAAATAAAAACAGCATAATTAGCAGTTTTAATGTTTATTTGAAAAAAAAAAATTTATTGTAAAAAAAAAACAGCAACAAAAGTGATTAAAAAAAAACTGTCAGTTTTAAAAGAGAAAAAAAGCAAAACCAGTAATCTGCCTTTCCTAGTTTACATAGTTTGGCTGTTAAAGAAGACTCTGGAACATGGCTATTAAAGAATAGTCAGAACTTTCTAGAACATGCATTCATGCATTGATTGAAAATTAAAATCAAAAAAAAAAAAAGCTTTTTTTCTCTTTTTTTTTTTTTAATGAAACGAAGTACAATTTGAAGAATTGTCTCTCTCTCTCTCTCTTTCTTAATAATAATAATAATATTATTATTATTGATTTAAAAATTATTTTTTTTTTTCTTTTTAAATGATTTTCACCACAAGAGAAAAAATAACAACACGAAAAAGTTTGACAAAAACTCTGCAAAATTTTTGCCAGGACCTAAATTGTAGAAAAGAAGGCGGTGGGTAAATTACAATTAAACTTTAATAAATAATCATAGATCTAAATTATTCTAATGGATAAACCATATTTATTACATACTCGTTTAGGGTTAAAAAATTTTTTTTTTTTTTTTGCTGTTGGTGACTTTCATCAAGTCCAAGGGACAGATTTAAAGACTTTAAGAGACTTGTAAAGTAACCCAAGATATAGGTCTTAGTTGCGTCCACATGGAGGGCACACAATGTCTCCCTCATTCATAAGGAAACCCTTGCCAACCATAGATGTTTTGCACTTGTTGCAGTTGAAGCAGTCGCTGTGCCAGTGACGGTCTTCAAAAGAGATGAACTTGGTGCCACCAAAGCCTGAAAAAAGACAAAAAACGAAGCTTATTAAAAATAAGTTCTTGACTTTAAATCCAGTTAGAGTTTGTTCTTACTCTTCATCCTTCGAGGGAGTTGATAAAATAGATATCAATCAAATACTAGAGTTTGTCTAATCAACATTATGTGCCTGGTTGACCCCATGATATTTCTAGTTAACTTTTATACCTTCTACTTGTTTCAGTCATTAGACTTGTTAGAAAAATCTTCATATGAAAGGCTCACCTTTTGGATGGTAAAGCAGAGTAGGGGACAACAAAATAAATACCAGTAAAGTACTGGCAAGAGGGATCAGTTTCATCAACTATACTTTCTTCCCCTAAAATATGTGAGTCTGTATCTAACCTATAAATCATCACTGTGATAAGAATGTGTGTGTGTGTGTATATACGTGTATATGTGTGTGTGTGTGTGTGTGTATGTGTGTGTGTATATATATATATGTGTGTGTGTGTGTGTGTGTACACACACATCTTTGTGGAAACATCAAGGCATGCTGGCAAAACACTGCTCCTCTAAATGAGAACCTTACTTGTCATTGTGGTTTTGTGTCATGGAGCAAAACAGACCTTACTGTCTACTCAAGAAAACATGTGGTGAATGATACACAAGCACTCAAGAAAACTGAGTCCTCAACTTATTCTCTTTGCGAGGTACCAGCAGGCCTCAAGAGACACGTACATGTCCATAGAACATGATTACTGCTTTATTTTACTGAACCCTCATTTGTTGTTCACAATGAGAGAATCCATCATCATCATCATATATATATATGTATGTATGTATATATATCTCATGCAGGCGTGGCTGTGTGGTAAGAAGCTTGCTTTCCAACCACATGGTTCTGGGTCAGTCCCATTGCATGACACCTTGGGCAAGTGCCTTTTACTATAGCTTCAGGCCAACCAAAGCCTCGTGAGTGGATTTGGTAGATGGAAACTGAAAGAAGCCAGTCGTGTGTGTATATATATATATATGTGTGTATTTGTGTATTTGTGTTTGTCCCCCCTCTATCGCTTGACAACCGATGTTGGTGTGTTTATGTCCCCTGTAACTTAGCGGCTTGACAAAAGAGACTGGCAGAAAAGTACTGGGCTTACAAAGAATAAGTCCTGGGGTTGATTTGTTTGATTAAAGATTATTGAGAGATATATATAACTAGTAGAAGCTGTATATTGTGATTACTTCTTTTTTTTTATAATTGGCTAATATAAATTTTATATCTATGTATTTTTTACTTGTTTTAGTCATTGGACTGTGGCCATGCTGAGGCACCATTTTGAAGGGTTCAGTTGAACAAATTGTTCCCAGTACATTTTTTAAAAAGCCTTGTACTTATTCTATTGGTCTCTTATGCTGAACTGCTAAGTTACAGAGACGTAAACAAACCAACATCTATTGTCAAGTGGTCATGGAGGACAAACAATGACACACACACATATTATATACATTTATATATCATCATCATTTAATGTCCATTTACCATGATGGCATGGGTTGGATGGTTTGACCAAAGCCAGTAAGGTCAGGGGGCCACACCAGGCTCCAGTGTCTGTTCTGGCATGGTTTCTATGGCTGGGTGTCCTTCCTAATGCCAACCATTCCATAGAGTGTACTGGGTGCTTTTAACATGGAACATACATGCCAACCTTCTTTAAGTTTCTGTCTACTAAATTTACCCACAAGGCTTTGGTCAGCCCAGGGTTATAGTAGAAGACACTTACTCAAGGTACTGTGCAGTGGGACTGAACCCAAGGCCACATGGTTGGGAAGCAAGCTTCTTAACTATATATGTATTTGTATCAACCACATAATCACAAGCACACTGGCCATTTTTGCACTCTCCTGCTTTCAAAATCTACTTCCTCTATCTCTTTCCACTTCCAATCAGTTATTTTTCAGCCATGTGCTTTTCTTGGGCAGTTACGTTCCTTTTCTCTGGACATTTTCTTCTTTCTGACAAAGAGCCATGCTTGAAGTATCACATGCCCTCTTTTTACTATCTTAAACTTTTTTCTGAGTGTCAGTCTAATACATTTACTGTGTATGTCCTTTTGACTTTTGTCATTTTTCTGTATTTTATTTTTGATTTGTCTGTGTAATAAGACTGAACTGGAGGAGATACATGGAATGAAGAGTCACTGAAAAGGTCACAGGGTGTACAACAAAAGATTTAAGACAAAGGACAGTAAAATAAGGACAATAATAATTCTGTAGTGAAGAATGAGTGTGTAATGCATGTGTTTATTTGGCAAAAAAGCAAAAAAAAAAACCTGAAATGTGACAATATCTGTTTCAACACACGATTTCACATAAGGAATCTTGCAAAACAAATACGTAAACGTAACATTTAATCTTCCTTTGTTGTTTATCCCAAATATTCAGTGCAACTCTATTAATTTCTGTCGTCATATAATTAACTGAGACATAGACCAAGCAATACAGCTTTATAAAAATTCTAAGAAAATATTCTGGAAACTCACCCATAATAGCCTTTGAGCAAATGCAGCACTTCTTAGCAAACAAGTCACCATAGCAATCAGCACAATACGGCTTTTCCTCACGTGATGTGAATTTCTCTCCGGCTAGATTTTTGTTGCATTTTGAGCAAGTGAAGCATTCGCGATGCCATGGGATGTCCTTGTATGCAACACCACCTTTGGTTAGCACCTGCATAGATGGGAAAAATAAAAAGAACAGCAGATATTTATCTTAAATACATTTTCTTTATGCGTTAATTCATTTTTTATATGAAGGGACATGGCCTAGTGTTTAGGATGTTGTACTCTTGATTGCAAGATTGTGGTTTCGATTCTCAGACTGGTGATGCATTGTGTTTTTGGGTAAAACATTATTTCACATTGCTCCAGTTCATTCAGTTGTAGATAGGTGATCCTGTGATTAAGTGACATTCCACTCATGGGGAATGTTGGCCTGCTCACCTAGCCAATGGGGTGGCATCATTTGAAAGCTACAGCAATGCGAGGAAGTGCATTGTGACCAGTGGTGTATAGCTATAGTCTGATATAGTCAGCTTGATATAGTGATATACACATATAATCAGTTAGTTGTCCATAAGTCAGAAAAAAAGCACACTCTAAAACAGAAATAGTGGTTTTGTGTGTGTGTGTGTGTGTATCGTCATCATTTAGCATCCGTTTTCTATGCTAGCATGGGTTAGACAGTTTGACTGGAACTGGTAAGCTGGAGGGCTGTACCAGGTATATACATGTGCGTGTGTGTGAGGGTGCATGGCTTAGTGGTTAGAGTGTTGCACTCACAGTCACAAGATCGTGGCTTCAATTCCTAGACTGGGTGGTGTGTTGAGTTCTTGAGCAAAATACTTAATCTCACATTACTTTGTGGTCACTTCAACACCTGACATGTAGTACACCATGCATCTGTTCAGGCACCATTGATTTGATGGAAGGAATGAGCTAACGTACAACACATACATTTGAGCACTACAAAGAAATCATTTGTGCAGGTTGTTTGGTAAAAGCTGAACGCTCATACATCGTCTTTGACAGGAGTGTCCATCATATATATTGTTGACCAGTATATCCCTGGTTATGGCATATAACTGGTCAGAATATTACTGACAGTTTCCTGCTAGCTATTGCACTTGGCTGTATTGATGACTCTTCAGACATGCTGTCTGGAAGCACATTGCCTCTTTTATACTGATTTATACAGTGATGAAGAGCTATCAATATTATCAAGAACAATAGTCAACACACAACCATCAGCAATATTCTGACCACTTATATGTCATAATCATGGATATACTGCTCAACATCCATTTCAGTGAATGGGCCTTGAATAAGGTGTGTAGACTAATCACCAGCTGAAAGTAACTGGATGCAAATGCAATCATTAGATGTCTATGCACCAGAAATGTGCATTGTGCAAATTTAAATCAAATACACTGTAATTCACTGTAGAAATAATATAAAAAAATTATGCAGATGTAATCTTCATATTCATTGACACTATTGGATATACACTTGGTTAAATATTCATAATCCAGAGAAGCAAACCCAGGATTTACCCATCAGATAAATTACAGTGGGGTTGCTTACCTCAAGTAACTCTAGGGCTCATTTCAATTTGATGCAGTTAACCTTAACCTGGATTATAACTAAGTGCTTGAATGGTACCTGTCTGGATATTGAATCCTTATTTATTCAGTATATATATATATATATATATATATATATATATATATGTATATATCACTTGGAATAAAATCTGAGAAAAATTTCTTGCTTGAAATTCTTCTCAGAATGTATTGCAAATTTTGATATAAGACAAACAGTTTTTGAACTGATCAAATTGTGCATTTACATCCTTTATATGGTACCTTTTATTTACATCCCATGCCTCATTCAACTTGAATGCAGTTGAAAATCCTTTGTCCAAAATTCTGAAATTTTCCAAAATCTGAAATTATTTTGTATGAGCGAAACACCAAAAATGGTAAATTCCAGAAAGCACACAGACAGTTCCCTTAAAATATTGAGCTAAGTTAAATTTATTTTTCTCTGTTTAACACTGTTGTTACCATATTTCTGTTGAAGTAGTCCATCTTTTATTCAATTAATTTTGAAAATAATGAATTTAGTGAAATAAGTATAACATAATACAAAGTAAATATCATAAGATATTATTATTATCTTTATCTTATATTTACTTTGCATTATATTATACTTATTTATCGTGCATTTATTTATTAATTTTTTTATATGTGACTGTGGATTTTCATGAATAAGTTCATGAACTTTGGTTCTTTTCTCTAAAATTATATATTTATATATATATATATATATTATACACACATACAAGGAATAGGTTGAATTGGGGCTATAATAGAAGGTACTTGCCCAATGTGCTGTGCAGTAGGACTGAACCTGAAACCACATTGTTCCAAAGCAAGCTTCTTAAATACACAGCCATACTCCCTGGTTACTCATGCTCATCTGTCCCACTACACAAGTTCACCTCGTCTCATACATTTAAAGTGTTTATTTCCCTGTCAATCTACTTAAAGTCTTACTCACTGCTGCTTCTACTTGAGACCACCACCACCATCACCATTATTAACTTAGTTCTGACCCTATATACAGAACTATAACCAAAGCACTATCCTAATGACGCTGTTTAGCTGTTGAAGAGTCAGTCTTACATGTCTTTGAACCACCTCTTGTATTAATAAAATACTAGGCTGGTTACTCAATAGAACCAATGGCTTAATTAATTCTCAACTTTACATTCTTTTTCATGTTTTTTCTTGTTAAAACCAAATCTTCAAATAAATTGGTTCACTCTCAGTCATCTTAAAAAATATTATATTCATGCATATGTATGTTTGCATGTATATATTTGCAGACATGTGTATGTGTGGACATATGTGAAAATCTAAGAATCCTGATAACGGCATAAGAAATTTCAGTTTTAAAAAAATGCAATGGAATTTGAATGAAAATGTGAAAAATGATAAAAAGACCTTGTTTAAAAAGATAAAACCAGATTACATGTAACTATTGAATGCGAGCTTGAAAGAATAACTGTCCTCTGTATAACAAATGTACAGAATTATACATACAAATAGGCATATATGTATAAATGTGTGTGTGTGTGTGTGTGTGTGTGTGTGTGTGTGTTGCATTCACAATTGTAAGGTTGTAGTTTCAATTCTCAGACTGGGCATTGTGTTGTGTTCTTGAGCAAAACACTTCATTTCACATTGCTCTGCTATCATTTCATCATCTGACATGTGGCACATTATGCACCTGTACAGATAATATTGATTTGTTGGAGAGAGTGAGCTTATAACAAACATTTGATCACTATAAACAAATCATCTGTGTGGTTGTTCAGCAAGAAATTGTAGAACCCTTATATGCCATCTAATGTTGGATGATTTCATGATTATATATTAAAGACTAAAGTGTACGTATGCCGCTATATATATATATATATATATATATATATATATATATATATATATGTATGTATGTATAAAAATACATATTCAGAGTTTTCTTTCCTCAGTCGAATTCCAGATTATCTTTGCAATTTTGGCTGGTTATACTCGACATTGCTTCAATCTGGCCAGCCCCAAGGAAAAACCAAGCTAAGAGCATTAGATTCCTTGGAAGAAAGCAGTGAATGTATACGAAAGCAAGGACGGGAAAAAAACAGAGAATGTTACATCCTGTTATTTGTATTTGTGTAACATTCTCCATTTTTTTCCATCCTTGTTTTCGTATACATTCGCTGGTTTCTTCTAAGGAATCTAATGCTCTTAGCTTAGTTTTTCCTTGGGGCTGGCCAGATTGGAGCAATCTCGAGTATAACCAGCCAAAATTGCAAAGATAATCTGGAACTTGACTGAGGAAAGAAAACTTCGAATGACCTGTCCTTGTTTTCTTTGTATCGTCTATCTGGATGTTTTGTTGTCTCTTTTTTGTATCACTTAACTGTCTGGATATTTTGCGTTCTTGTCCCATTTTGTATTTTATAAATATATATACCAACATGACTGCAGCTGCATGGCTGAAACATGTAAAAGAGTATAGATGTGTGTGTGTGTGTGTGTGGAGGCACAATGTCTCGGTGGTTAGGGCAGTGGACTTGTGGTTGTAGGATCGCGGTTTTGATTCCCAGACCGAGTGTTGTGAGTGTTTATTGAGCGAAAACACCAAAAGCTCCACAAGGCTCCGGCAGGGGGTGGTGGCGAACCCTGCTGTACTCTTTCATCACTACTTTCTCTCACTATGTCTTCCTGTTTCTGTTGTACCTGTATTTCAAAGGGTCAGCCTTGTCACCCTCTGTGTCGCGTTGAATCTCCTCAAGAACTACATTAAGGGTACATGTGTCTGTGGAGTGCTCAGCCATTTCTATGTTAATTTCATGAGCAGGCTGTTCCATTGATCAGATCAACTGGAACCCTTGTCGCTGTAACCGATGGAGTGTATATATTATGTGTATATGCATATATACATGTATGTGTATATATATATATATATAGATAGATGTATATATATGCCCATATATATAAATATGCATATATGTGTGTACATATGTGCGTATATGTGTGTGTATATGTAAGTATATATATATATATTAATTTTCATCGTATCTAAGATACATCTGAAGAAATTCTAAAATAACTTATATATTTTTTGAAAAAACAGAAAAAAACCCCAAATAATTTTAGCCTGTCATCGTTGGATCAATAATGAATCTGTTGAACCAATAGCAGAACTCTTGGACTAATAACAGAACTGTGTGACCAATAATGGAAGTGTCAGATCAATACTTACACCGTTGCATTTAGCACATTTCTGAGCATACTTATTTTCGAAACAGGGGATACAGACAACTTCATCACCACGAGGAATGAAGCTCTTGTTTTTAATGGCCTCTTTGCAGACATTGCACAAGAAACATTCTTCATGCCATTGAGTATTTTTGTATTCAAATTTCTTCATTCCTACAAAATTTAAATAAATAAATATATCAATTAACAGAAAGAAAATAGAAAAAAAAAAAAAAACGAAGACAAAACAGAAAAACAAAAAATAGGCGCAGGAGTGGCTGTGTGGTAAGTATCTTGCTTACCAACCACATGGTTCTGGGTTCAGTCCCACTGCATGGCATCTAGGGCAAGTGTCTTCTACTATAGTCTTGGGCCGACCAAAGCCTTGTGAGTGGATTTGGTGGACGGAAACTGAAAGAAGCCCGTCGTATATATATATATGTGTGTATATATATATATATATGTGTGTGTGTCTGTGTTTGTCCCCCTAGCATTGCTTGACAGCTGATGCTGGTGTGTTTAATGTCCCCGTCACTTAGCGGTTTGGCAAAAGAGACCGATAGAATAAGTACTAGGCTTACAAAGAATAAGTCCCGGGGTCGATTTGCTCGACTCTAAAGGCGGTGCTTCAGTATGGCTGCAGTCAAATGACTGAAACAAGTAAAAGAGTAAAGAGAAGCTTCTAGAAAGGAAATCAAAACTCCTTTACAACCTTAAAAATATATTCCATTTTATCATTATTTTAATTTTAGTTGTTGGCTAAAAATTAAGGGTGCCATTTTCAGAGTGACATTTTTTCTGCTTCTAGACCAGGGTCCATTTAAGATTTTGGGTGTCCATGCTAACAAAATAGTAAATTGGGGATGCACAGTAGTATTTTAAGGGTCCATGGAAAATTTTTGATTTTGCTGTCTTTATTGCAAGAAACAGGTTCCTTTCTCTATGTTAGTTAATGTGTGAAAAACAAAATTGGAATTTAAAAGAAGCATCTATAAAGCTAGTTTTTAGACATTGGATGGTTATGGTGATCCACTAGAATAGAATAGTAACGAAAGAGATCCATAGGTAAAAAAAAAATGGTTGAGAGAAAGGATCTAACTTGGTATCTTTGATAACAGAAACCATGGTAAGTGCAACTAAGTCATTCATGGTTGTGAATGATGGTATTAGTTTTACTATTTCTGTTTGTATGTATCTTTTATCTTTTACTTGCTTCAGTCATTAAACTGTGGCCAGGATGCAGCACCACCTCGAAGAATTTTTAGTCAAATGAATTTACCCCAGTACGTATTTTTTTCTTAAACCTAGTACTTGTTCTATTGACCCCGCTAAGTTATGGGGATGTAAACACATCAAAACCAGTTCTCAAGCGGTGGGGGGGGGGAGATGAACACACACATATATATTTGGCCAAAGTGACTAATGGAATAAACACTAAATTTAAGATAAATACTGGGGTCAATTTATTTGCCTAATCCAACAAAGGGTGGAGGCGTGTGGCTTAGTGGTTAGGGTGTCAGCATCATGATCATAAGATTGTGGTTTCGATTCTCGGACCAGGCGATGCGTTGTGTTCTTGAGCAAAACACTTCATTTCACGTTGCTCCGGTCCACTCAGCTGGCAAAAATGAGTAACGCAGTGATGGACTGGCATCCTGTCCAGCTGGGGAATACATACGCCATAGAAACCGGGAAACCAGGCCCATGAGCCTGGGTAGGCTTTAAAAGGGCGCATTTATTTAATCCAACAAAGCAATGTTCCAGCATGACCACAGTTCAGTAATTGGACCAAGTATAAAAGTAATTAAAACAGAATGTGTATAAAAAAAAAAAAGAAAACAAAAATAAAACTTCACTGCCATACCTCCTTTAAAAGGTTTTTTACATCCATCACATCTAGCTGCAAACAGTTCATCATGGCAATCTGAACAGAAAATTGCATCATCCTTGTAAGCAAAAGGCTGGTTGACAAGGCTCTTTTGACACTCACAGCATTTGAAGCAGAATTCATGCCAATGCTTATCTTTGTATGATAAATCCTATAAAGAAACAAAATGAAATAACGTATAAAGACAAAAGTATAAAAGGGTTTTTTTTTTACTCATCAAAATCAAGATAAAATAAGAGATGTAGATAAACAATTTTTCCACACCCATTTTATTAAGGCAGAAAATTACAATGTAATAAAGCTTTATTTTTTTTAGATTATTATTATTTTCGATATTATTATTATTATTTTCGATATTATTATTATTATTATTGCTGTTGTTATTGAGGGTGGCAAGCTGGCAGAATCATTACCATGCTGAGAAACTTGGGGGAGGAGGCAAGTTGATAACATCGACCCCACTGGCACTAATTTCATCGACCCCGCAAAAGGATAAAAGACAAAGTCGACCTCAGCAGAATTTGAACTCAGACCAGAAGGACAAACAAAATGTCGCTAAGCACCTTGCTCAGTGTGCTAACAATTCTGCCAGCTTGCTGCCTTAATAGTAGTAGTAATAATAATAATAATAATAATAATAATAATAATAATAATAATAATAATAATATACGTAAGAAAGATGAAAAGAAATTACAAGACAATCCCTTAAAATTTGAAATTGCAAGAATTTGGAATATGAAAATTGTAATGGTTGTGCCTATAATAAGTAGTACATTGGGAACTGTAAGCAAAGATATAGACAAATGGCGGAAGGAGATTGGAATAGAATGCCTTGTAGAGCTTCTACAGAAAGTTTGCCTCTTACGGAAAGGAAAGAATATCAAGAGAGTCATAGGCACTTGGAGGGACCAATGAAAGATAGTGGATACCTAAGGTTACCGGTAGTAACCTGCTACCCACATAAATTCTACAAGGAATAAGAATGAACCCGAGACAAATCAATGATAATATATGTATAGTGTTTTAGTAGTAAACATTCACTTAAAGTGCTGCATAGCAGGGTTGAACCAGAAACCATGTGGTTAGAAAGCAAGCTTCTTAACCACACAGCCATACCTACACTGTATAGATTATAGAGAGAATAAGGCATGACATGTGAAGGATACAAAAATCATAAACAGAATGTCTTAATCTTTTATTTTAATTCCATTCATTGTTGTTGTTGGCACTCCATCGCTTACGACGTCAAGGGTTCCAGATGATCCGATCAACGGAACAGCCTATTCGTGAAATTAACGTGCAAGTGGCTGAGCACTCCACAGACACGTGTACCCTTAACGTAGTTCTCAGGGATATTCAGCATGACACAGTGTGACAAGGCTGACCCTTTGAATTACAGGCACAACAGAAACAGGAAGTAAGAGTGAGAGAAAGTTGTGGTGAATGAGTACAGCAGGGTTCGCCACCATCCCCTGCCGGAGCCTCGTGGAGCTTTAAGTGTTTTCGCTCAATAAACACTCAACACCCGGTCTGGGAATCGAAACCATGATCCTATGACTGCGAATCTGCTGCCCTAACCACTGGGCCATTGCGCCTCCACAATTCCATTCATAACCTTTATATTCCTATAAAAAGAATGCTTTATAGAAATATTAAATCAACCCTACTATTTGACTTGAATATTTATGATTTGATTTTATCAACCATGGAAATTGAGAGGCAAAAAGTTTGAACTCAAGAAATAAAGAGGTATTTTGCACCAACAATCTGTTCCAATGGTTCTGTTCTATTCCACCAATTCCCTGCCTAGAAACAACAAACTTTAAAAAGTTCTACATAGCTTCCGGCCATATTGTTGTTATTATTGTATTATATTTTAAGCATTCTAACATGACATTTTGTCAGATTAATAATGTCGACCTCTTATTATTATTATTATTGGTGAGACAAGTTTGTAGTTTAGTTTTATAGTTTACACTGATATTAAACATGATATTAAGAGCTGTTTTATTTAGCTTTCAAGGGAACCTGTTCTGTTTATGTGAGGTTAACAAGATTGTTTTATGAACAGATGACAATTAATAATTTGTGTGAAATGTTAGAATAGGGTGGTGGCACTGTTGTTGGTGGTACTGGAAGGGTAGAGGGTGTGTAAGAAGGATAAAGAACAAAAATGGTTAGGAAACTGAAGGTAAATGAAGACATATATAATACATACATGTGTGTATATATATATATATATATATATATATATAATACATACATATAATACATACATGTACATATATATAATACATACATGTATATATATATATATAATACATACAAACACACACACACACACACACATATGTATATCAAACTTAGTGAAGTAAAATCGTGGTCATGACCTGAAGCCAGTGACATGTGAAAGGCACCTGTACTAGTGACATGTATAAGGGACCCAGTATGCTCCGTAGAGTGGTTGGCATTAGGAAGGGCATCCAGCCATAGAAACCATGCCAAAACGGACTGGAGCCTGGTGCAGCTGTCTGGCTTGTCAGCTCTGGTCAAACCATCTAACCCATGCCAGCATGGAAAACAGATATTAAATGATGATGATTATATCACTGTATCAACCAGACTACCAGATGTTATACACCACTGGTCACAATGCACTTCTTTGCATTGATGTAGCTTTTGAATGATGCCAACCCTTTGGCTAGTCAAATGGGCCAATATTCCCCATGAACAGAATGCCAGTCTGTTTTAGGTGTGGCTGTGTGGTTAAAAAGTTTGTGTCTTAAACACTTGGTTTGGGTTCAGTCTTGCACCTTGGGCAAGTGTCCTCAACTATAGCCTCAGAGCAGCTAATCTCTTGTGAGTGGGTTTGGTAGACGGAAACTAAAAGCTCATTTTGGGTGTATACATGCATGTGCATGCCTCCTTGTCTTGGCATGGCATAATAATTCTAAATGAGTGTCACTGTCATATAAATGACATCCTTCATTGTAATCTCCCGTGAAAACATGTCTAGCCGTGGGCAAATATTACCTTACTTGGAAACAGGGAGGGTTGGTAACAGACAGGGTATCTAGCCATAGAAAATCTGCCTCAATAAATTTTGTTTGTTCAATGAAAAAGTAATTTTTAAAATGATAATGATATACATCAACATAATATATATATATATAAACACTTATATTCTAGGTATTTCAGGATTATTTTCTTGATTGTAGTATCTTTGCTGGGTGTTTTTTTTTGTTTTTTTTTGTAATTCTTTTATTTTCTTTCTAACAATTTTCTGGTTTATTTTGGTTTTTAAAAACCTATTTTGCTTCTTCCAAAATTAAAATACCTTTCAATACTCTTTGAGTAAAGAATTGTTGGAAACACTGGCACAGTCATGAGATAAGATGATAAATATAGACAAGCAAGATTACACCATCTATACATTATTATTATTATTTTTTTTTTATTATTGTTACTAGTAGTAGTGGTAGTATTATTATTATTCTACCGAACAAGTGTGTTGTAAGACAGGTAACATCAATGATAATTTGTTGCTAGTTTGAAATAATTGAGCAAAAGCAGCTAGACGTACATCTGTGCTTGGCTTTTGCAAATGAGCCAAATTTTCTTTCAGCTGAGATCATCACCACCACCACCGTCAAGTGACAGCCCAACCCACGCTTTCTTAATTCCTCAAGACACCCACACTACCACCAGCCAACTACTGTACTAAAGCTTGTTCATGACCAATTATGGTGGTTGAAAATCTAAAGAAAGAAAACACCGCTGCTGTGAAAGAAAGGAAATGAATTGTAGAAATAAAAACTACAGAACGTATGAAAATAATAATAATAACAAAATAAAATAAAATAGTAGTACACAGAAAAATACAGACACACACACACACACACACACACACACACACACACACACACACACACACACACACAAGTACTGCCCAACACCTGTGTGTGTGTGTGTGTGTGTGTGTGTGTGTGTGTGTGTGTGTGTGTGTGTGTGTGTGTGTGTAATTGTGCATCCAGATGTGTACCCAGATAGGAAAACAAAATTATATCATTTGGGATTGATTATGATGGGCTTTACTGATGGTGGGGGGGGGGGGGGGGGGGA
This sequence comes from Octopus bimaculoides, assembly GCF_046866305.1. Lineage (NCBI taxonomy): Eukaryota > Metazoa > Mollusca > Cephalopoda > Octopoda > Octopodidae > Octopus > Octopus bimaculoides. The sequence goes on along the minus strand of NC_142948.1, from coordinate 23,748,842 downwards.
GCGGGCTGTATCCGTGAGCTGTTTCAATCTAGAGATCAGTTCTTACTCCCAGTTTATTTTATGGCAAAACTGAAGGGACTCCAAAGGCAACATCAACCTCTGAGTCATCACCATGTTTTATACACACACACACACACACACACCAACCACATATTAACTCTGTGTGTGTGTGTGTGTGTGTGTGTGTGTATCTTTTACTTGTTTCAGTCATTTGACTGCAGCCATGCTGGGGCATCACCTTGAAGAGTTTTAGTCAAACAAATCGATCCCAAGCTTAGTACTTATTCTATCAGTCTCTTTTGTTGAACTGCTAAGTTACAAGGATGTAAACACATCAACACCAGTTGTCAAGCAGTGGTGTGAAGGACACAGACACAAAGAGACACACACAGATATATATATATATATATATATATATATATGAGAGAGTGCTGAGAAGTTCCTGGTTTTCAGGATGTTGCGAAAGGCCTGGTTGGAGGCCCAACCTTCCAAGTTCTTTTACAGAGCTTAGAAAAGTTGAAGGACAGCTGCAATAAGTGTGTGAATCTAAAAAGGGACTATGTTGCATGAAATCTCAATTAACACATCCTCCAGTACTTGCTTTTATCGAAAGCCAGGAACTTTTCAGCCCCAATTTTGTGTGTATCTTCATCGTCATTTAACATCTGCTTTCCAGGTTGGCATGGGTTGAATAGTTTGACAGGAGCTAGCTAGACAGAAGACTGCACCATGCTTCAATGTCTGTTTTGGCATGGTTTCTATGGACTTCTTTCAGTTTCCATCCACTCACAAGGCTTTGGTGAGTCTGAGGCTATAGTAGAAGACATTTGCTCAAAGTGCCACTCAGTGAGACTTAACCTGGAACCATGTGGTTGGGAAGCACGCTCTTCTTGCCACACAGCCACGTCTGTGCCTATGTATGTGTATTATATATATATATATATATATATATATATATATATATATATATATACGGTTTAGATATAGATTCAAGGCTTGAATATGGTACTTATGCGAAGGCACCCGAATTTCACATCCCAAAAGGATGGGTGATTAAAATCAAATAATAAGCAACACGGATTTCAAAAGTGATTGCAGTACGCACGTTTCATGCTACTTCAATTTATTTAAGTAATGTGAGCATTACCTTAAATGCAATATGAAGAGCAATCTTCAGCTGCACGAAAAAATGTAGAAAAAAGACATATTACAAATGTGGCAACATATTAAAACCAAGTGGGAGAGAGCAGAGGAAGAATATATAAGTCCATCTTGACATAGCAGGGTCTATCAGGCTATATATATATATATACACACACAGTAATCGTCATGATAGATCGCTAGTCGCTAAACCTTTTTCTATTTTCTCTCCGTTTATTTCTGTGTTCCTTTCTGTCAAAGAGCGTAGGCTCGAAATGTAAAATACTTTCTCACTTCCCAAGCATTAAACTAATACATCTGTTTGTTGTTTACACACCCATCTTCGTTTTTTGTTTTTTTATAAATTTCCATTATATACAGTAATCCCTCGACTATCGCTGGTGTTATGTTCCAAAACCTCCCCATGATAGGTGATAATCCATGAAAAAGTAACAGTACTGTACTGTATATCTTTTAAGATTATTTTTATAATTTGTATATATTTATTTTATTATAAATGCAAGACAACACCACACACTTGTCTTCTGAATTTCGTTTTCCATACAGCATGGGCAATTCTTTATTTACTCATCTACGGTACACAACGTATTTTCTTTTAATATATTTTAATTAATGTATTATATAGTGCAATACTGTATTGTATTTTTATTTATTAATTTTTAGGCATGAAAATGCTTATTTTACCACAGAAATAATTAAAATCTAAAAGAAACCCGCAATATACTGAGGAGTTCATGATATAAATTTACATATATTAGCCAGAAAAATCTGCAATGTACTGAGGACACAATAGGTGATCTGTGATATGGCAAGTGATTACTGTATACATACATATATATATATATATATATATATATATATATATATATAGGAAAGATCCAGGGGAATAATTACAAGGTAGCTAAATGTTGCTTAAGTATCCTAGGAAACAATGGTCACACTTGTGTGTGATTTGATTCCGGGATGAGTAAGTCGTATTTAGGAGAAAATAAGGAAAATTGTAAAAGGAGACAAATGCTCAGGATACTTTGATAGGTTTTGTCCAGTACTGGCCCAGGCCTTGTCTAACTGAATAGCACCACCTGGCAAACATTTATATCTTCATATCTTCAAGATATAAATGTTTTAATAACATCCTGAGCATTTGCCTCCTTTTTTAATTTTTCCTATATATACATCCATATATATATATATATATACATACATATGTAATAACTTTTCTAAGGAATAGTTTGACAGTTTCTAAAAATATAAATGTTACTCTACTAAAAACTATTGAGTCATTCTACACTTTAATGTCTGGTTATTTTTATATAAAGCTTTAAATAAAAAAAAAAACTGATGAACATCTAAAAATATCTGGATGAGGTTGACCCAAACCTCACAAGTTGAATGGTAAACTATGTGAAAGCTTATTAGGTGGATTATGCCTGTAAGTCAAATATCTGGCCTTTTCCCATTTTGTGTTATGCTAATTTGGTTTAAGAATCACGTCTATGGAATACTCAACATTTACCTGTTAATTCAATGAAAAGGTAGTTCAGTTCATCAAAGAACTGAATATTTATTTTCAAAAGTGACAAAGGAACCATCAAGGCAATGTGTGCGTATGTGTGTGTGCACATATATATATATATATATAGAGAGAGAGAGAGGGGAGCTGTTGGTCATATAACTGGAATATTTATACAACAGAACCAATGCAAGATTTCAGCATTACATAAGGAATAAAATTCCCACTTGCATATGGATATCCTGATCATCTTCATTATTTAATCCTTTGCCTGTCCTGTGCATCATGTGAGATACACGACTTATTTCCTTGGTGTCAATGTGTCATATACAATACACATTCCCAATATTTTTTCAACCGCCAGAGTAACGTGGGACTTATGAAAGGAAAGCTTTATTTCAACTCAGAATGTTTCAAATAAGGGCTAACTAAAAATCTAGAAACAAGTATAAATGTTTAGGACTAATTGACAAAAAATAATTTGGACAGGCAAAAGGTTAACATCCAGTTGCATGCTGGTATGGCTTGGGTGGTTTAACAGGGTCTGCTGAACCAACAGATAGCATCCTGCTCCAGTGTCTTCTCTGGTATGGCTTTTATAACTGGTTACTCTTCCTAACCACTTTGTTTTTGAGGTTCAGTAATAGTGATGATCATCTCATTACTTGCAAAGCCAAGACCCCAAAACTGGCCCCTATAATTAAGTGGGAACAGAAAAGAGAGTGATATGATAATTAAGAGGGGCGGTTGGGGGAGTATAACAGGAAGCAAGGGAAAAGGAAGAAATTAGTATTAGGACTGAGAAAAAAGAAGAGAAAGAGTTAAAAGATTATATATCTGCTTGATATCCTGTTTCCAGATTTCTATACTGTAAAATGCTAGATACATTTATGTATGGCTTTTCTTGCATCCCCTTTTCTTTTCCTAAACACTTTAAACCATATTTATTCCTGTGAATATAAGGAATCAACAACTTCAACATATGTTGTCTTTTATTCCCTATTAATTTCTAGCTCTGCCAGTAGGTTCCAGTTATATCAACCACAAGATGTCTTTGATGCTTGGCTGTTAATGTTGGCCCTTGTCACAGACCCTTGACCATAAATATTTTCTTTGCTACTTTATCTGCTTTTTACTAGTTCTCAAAAGATGCACCCTAATGCATTGGTGTACTACAAGAGGTGTCTAAGTGCATAGCAGGTTTTTAAAAATATAATTCAATTCTTTTGCTGCCATATTTCTATTGAATTACACCACTTTTGTTTCAAATGATTTTAGAAATAATGAATTTAGTAAAATAACTGCCATTCTTAAAGCTAGTGTTTGGAACATAACTTAAAATGAAATTTTGATGGTCATAATTTAAATCACATTAAATTAGAAGTTTTGCATCATCAGACCAGGAGAGGTTTCAGGCAGAAGTTGGTATCAAAAAGGTTACAGTTTTAATATTTATACTAGAACAAGGTGGCGAGCTGGCAGAATATATAGCATGCTGAGCAAAATCCTTAGCAGCATTTCACCTGACTACACTCTGAGTTCAAATTCCACTCTCTGAGTTCAAATTCCACTCAGGTTGACTTTGCCTTTCATCCATAAGTTAATAAAATAAGTACCAGTTGAGCACTGGAATCGAGGTAATCGACTTACCCACTCCCTCAAAATTGCTGGATTTGTGCTAAAATTTGAAACCAATATTTATACTGAAACATCTTGAAAAATGTGATCCATAATTTTGTTACACAACATAAAGAATAGTTTTCTATATTTTTCTTCTAATTTTATTTTTAAACTTTAAAAGTTTTTATTTTTAGAGTTCAAAGCTAGAGATGTAATTAATTTTTTTTATTTGACCTCCACAAAGTCAGACTGAGAAACTCTGATTAGATGTTTAAAATAAATTTTATGGTATTTAAGTTGAAATAAATGGGTTGAATTGAAATTGTGATCTCTCAGTCATCCATGAGAGATTATTTATCTAAATCAAGAATTGGTGCAACAAACAAGTTTACTATCACTCTTGAACCAGATCAGTACAATTTGGAATCAATTACTAAAGCAGAATTGTTTACCTAAAGTCAACTCACTAACTTCAAAATAGACTCAATGAATAGTGGAAGAACTTAAACCTTAAAATACATGGAATATTCAGAAAATGGTGCACTTTCTAAATAGTAAAAACATGGTGCATTTTTCTAAATTGCAGAAAAGCCCTCTTAAGTAAGTAGTGGGTATAGTAGAAAGAGAGGTGGATTATGCCAGGTTATATATGAGAGGGTGCTGAAATGTTCTTGGCTTTAAGGGTGTCACAAAGGAGCCCAACATTCCATGTTCTTTTACAGGGTGTCACTGGAGCCCAACATTCCATGTTCTTTTACAGGGCTTAGAAAAACTGAAGGACCACTGCAATAAGTGAGTCTGAGAGGGGAATATGTTGAATAAAATCATAACTGATCCTTGGGTATTTTCTTTTACCCAAAACAAGGAAATTTTTCCAGCGTTCCCTTATATATATATATATATATATATATATAAAAAAGCTGTCTACTCCTGATGAGTGCAGGGTTACATAATCGGACTGTTATCTAACACTCTGTTGAACCCCCTAATGCAAAACTAATTGGGAAGATTGATCATAATGGAAGTATAATACTGTAGTACACTTTGATTAATATATATCTATGAGACAAAAAAGGATGAAGGAACAAGCTATTATGCATTGAAGTTCATTACATAGTTTCTTGTTCCCTTGTCATTTATCTCTTATTATGCTCTGTACTTGACTAATGCTTATTTTTTCTGAAGCATATGTGTATTGAGTTCTAACACTAGGTTATTAATATCACTATGCCTAAGCAATAAATGAATATATATATATATATATATATATATATATATATATATATATAGATGCCCACACATTGGCAAGCTAATTGCCAATAAACTAGCACATCAAACAAAATAGCTCATGGTATTTATTCCACCTGAGCTGCACAGCAGGTGTTCCTTTATTAGTCTCAGCATCAGAAATTTCATGAGTGAATGATTAGCCCATTAGAAACTAACAACCAATATCACTGCAGTCCCCAAAATGTATGATACCTAACGAATATATATCTACAAAAATATCTATTTACAGCAACACTAATTATACAAATACATTATTCCAGAAGACCATAATGAAGGGGGTGAGAAATAGTTCTTCATTTGACTTGGTTATCTCAATTACTAAACTTTCCTAATTAAACTTGATAATGTATACAGAATTGTATCTTATCCTTTGGTATAATAGGTTTTAAAAAGGTTAAGAATTTCAAATGCAATGAGAGAATCCTGTGCTGTTTGTAAATATCAATGACCTTAGAGTTGCTTCTTTCCTATATCTGTAGTTGATGGGGGTACTATTGGTAGTGGTAGGTATTTGTCTTGCAGTAGCTTTTAGTGTTTTTATTCTATTTCACAGTTCAGTATAAGCTTATAGAAAACAAGTATTACTCAATATTCTATGCTCTCTTTTAAGATTATTAATTATTATTATTAAGGTGGTCAGCTGGCAGAATCATTAGCACATCTGGCAAAATGCTTAGTGGCATTTTGTCTATCTTTATGTTCTGAGTTCTAATTCCACCAAGGTCAGCTTTGCCTTTCATCCTTTCAAGGTCAATAAAATAGGTACCAGTTGAACATTGGGGATTAATGTAATCAGCTATCCCTTCCCCAAATCGCTGGCCTTGCGCCAAAATTAGTAAAAATTATTATTATTATTATTACTATCATATTATTATTATTAAGGCAGTGAGCTGGCAGAATCATCAGCATGCCTGGCAAAATGCTTAGCAGCATTTCATCTATGTGAGTTCTAATTCTGCTGAGGTCAACTTTCATCCTTCCAGGGTCGATAAAATAAGTACCAGTTGAACACTGAAGTCAATGTAATTGATTTATCCCCTCCACCAAGATTGCTGGCCTTGTGCCAAAATTTGAAGCCATTATTATTATTATTATTAAGTGAGAGAGCAGTGCATGCCAGCAAAGTGACATTGGGGTACAAATATACGAAGCCCAGTATACCCATCATGACTACCCATCTGATTAAGATACACCAGGCACATGCATCACAACCATATGTGCACGACATGGTGATCTCATATCAAGATAAATAGCACATGACCTTGCAGGTGGGGCCCAGTTAGAATTTTCTTCAGGTAGAGTAGCCCATCCCATTGAAATGGCCCCTGAATAAGAGTTGTTTAAAGATGTTGAACGAAACACCCATGTTTCCAGAGGTGAATTATTCAAACCTCAAAGAATTCCTCTCAATATATGGCTATGATGCTCTCCTACTACTTCTGCTCATGATCAGAGATGTACATATCGTCAGCCACCAAGGGACATGCTTAACTGGATAAGATCAAACAACTAACAAGCAAATTTGTGATATTGAGCAGAATATTTGCTGTAGCCCATCTTTTATACTAACACAAAACAAAGTACATGATAACACATCCAATCAGTTAAGATCAGAAGACATGAGAGCCACTGCCTGGTACTGCATCAGGGTATTTATTATTATTATTATTATTATTATTGGAGGGCAGCAAGCTGGCAGAATTGTCACTTCACTGGACAAAAATGCTTGGAGATATTAGTTCCAGTCCTTTACATTCTGATTTCAAATGATGTCAAAATTAACTTTGACTTTCATCATTTTGGGGTTGACAAAAAAAAAAAAAAATGACCAGTGTGTACTGGGGTCGATGCTGACCTTGTGCCAAAATTAGAATTTTAAAGGCAATGAGCCAGCAGAGTTGTTAGTATGCCAGACAAAATGCTTAGCAGAATTTCATCCATCTTTACATTCAAATTCAGCTGAAGTTGACATCACCTTTCATCCTTTTGGATTCAATAAAATAAGTACCAGTTGAACATTGGGAGTCAATGTAATCAACTAACCCTCTCCTCCAAAATTTCAGCCCTTGTGCTTATAGTAGAAGGAATTATTATTTCAAATTCAATTATATGTTTATATTTGCTCCCATCTAGAGACATGGAATTTATAAGGAGTACACTGGAATATAATTTATTTTCTCTTAAGAAGCAGAATTATTTGATGTGTGAAAAAAAGGTAAAATTAAAAAAAAAACATGACACACACACACACATATATGAATATGTAAAACTATCCACATACACACACAGAACAAACACAAATTCACAAAAGCACATAAATACACACATAGACACCCACAGAGATGCACAGACACACTTGCACACAGCTGTTTCAACTAGAATCAAGTAGGCAGACATAAACTTGTATCTTTTTTTCTCCACCCTCTCCATCTACCCATAATCCTCCTCCTCCTCCTTACTGTGGGTATTTATTTAGAGACACCACTACCACCGCCAGCAGAATCAAAACCACCCAGAAACCTTCTCTTTCTCCAGTAACTTATTCTTCAGTTTTTCACTGTTATCTTACCACCTTACTTTGCTGTTTCACCTGGCTTCTCTTTCTCGGCTCAATCATCATCATCATTTAACATTCATTCTCCATACTGGCATGGATTGGCTGGTTTGACAGGAGCTGGCCAGCCAGAGAGTTGCCCAGGTTCCAGTTGTCTGTTTTGGCATGGTTTCTATGGCTTGATGCCCTTCTTAACATGCACACCCACAGACCTCCTAGACTGCACCCCGAGAAAGGTTACTCAACTAATAATCAACATGAAGTCCCACACTAAACACACCAGTGTTCTGGCTTACAAATGAGCTGTGTCCTCTCTCTGTCTCTTTTTACTGCAACTATAATGGCCTTTGTTCCCCAAGGTTTGTTGGTCTCATGATATCTCCATTTAGGCACTCCTAGCTGACTTACCCTTCTATGCCCCAGGCCTTGCACTAATCACTATTTCTAGTTCTTTCTTCCCTCGGGATTTCCCTCCCAGTACTTGTCTTTCTTGCAATCACTGACCAGCACAAGTTTAAGTAGAATGTCCATCCACTAAGCATTTTGTCTAATGCTTTGAAGATTCTGCCACCTTACCATCCCGATAATAGTATTAATAATAATAATAACAACAACAATGATTTCAAATTTTGGCACAAGGCCAGCAATTTCAAAGGAGGTTGATTACATTGACCCCAGTGCTCAACTGGTACTAATTTTATCAACACCAAAAGGATGAAAAGCAAAGATGACCCTGGTGGAATTTGACCTCAGAATGTAAAGTTGGAAAAAAGCCACTAAGCATTTTCTCCAGTGCAGTAACAATTTTGCCAGCTTGCTGCCTTAATAATAATAATAATAATACTAATAATATCTGTTTCAATACAAACAACAAGCTGACACCAATCTGCTGATACTGCCCAGTTTAGTTTCTAGAAAGCATCCACTTCCAGAACCTTCTCTCCCACCTTCGACAATGCAAACTTTAATTTTCTTTTTTTTGTTTTGTTTTGTTCATATATTTTTAGCAAGTTGCCAAACTATATTCCAGAAAACTCTTGCTAGGTTGCTGCCATTTCATTCTATGAAATTGGAAGGTTCTGAAACTTGAAACTTTAAAAAAAAAACAACAAAACAACCACCACACTTACTATTAAATGTTAACAACCTGTGTTACTGGAAATACCTTGTTCTGTGTCAGGAATGCAACAAGAATGATATGCAACAATTGTGAGTACGTCTGTGTTTGCTTGTGTGTGTGTGTGCATATGTACAGAGGGGGAAAAACAAAAAAACAAAAAATCATATGTTGAGGTTTGGCAAGTTTCCAATTGTACTCTCAATATTCACAAATTATGTTTGCTCAACTTCCTACCCCCCCCCCCCCTCTCTTTCTGTCTAACTTTCCCCTCCCAACCCTATCCTGTGTTGCTACGCAAGTTTGTTGTGGTTGTCATTTAACCCCAGATCAGACCCCAATCAAGCAGACCTATGATCAAACAGTATCCCAGTCATGACCACCCTGTCTTTTATTGTCTTTTGGTTACAGTCTACAGACAACTGTATTTCCCAACACATTTTTCTCTACCAGGTTTTTAAAGACAGTAAGAATGGCTTAAGTGTGTAACCTAGTGGTTATAGTGTGGGGTGCATGACCATAAAATCATAAGTTCAATTCCTGGGCCAGACAGTATGTTGTGTCCTTGAGCAAGACACTTCATTTCACACTGGTCCAGTTTACTCAGCTGAAAATGAGCAGCAGTCTAGTGCAGCTCTCTTTCCTTCCAGCTGTCACATCCTTGATAATCCATTAGGTGAAGGGCTAAGGGCTGAAAAGATGTATATATCTGCTCATAACTTCACAGATACCTAATACAATTAGAAAAACCATGGTGCATGCTTCCAAGTCATTATTGCTAGCAAGAGAACAGCTACAATATTTAAACAATATTTAAGAGAGATGTAATTTGAGGGAGATTTGGTTGCTATTTCTATCAGTTACAATGATCACAATAAGAATCATTTGCTTGTTGGCTCATCACCAATTACCATATTTTCCAGTATATAACAAGTTGAATTTTTCAGACCCAAATTTACAGCCAAAAATGACAGGTTAACTTATACACGAAGACAACTTTGGGGGATATAAAGCTCCTAATGAAATGAAGCAGGATTTGAAAAGATAGTGACAATGTTTGAATGCTTACACTATATAATACATTTACTTGTACGTCTGAAAATATGATAGTTTGCAATAGATATGGTTGTTGATAATGCTGATGCCCCTCTCCCCAGATTAACACACTGCCCCTCCACTAACATTTTGGTGGATCCAAAAACCAAATTGTTCCATCTGACATCATCTGGTCTTTTGTTTAATAAGCAGTGAATTGCATTAACCATCATATTCTTCCATTTGTTTTTCTTTTAAAGACAAGAATTTTTGAAGACAGAATTGCCAGAATCATTAGAGTATTAGACAAAATCCCTGTGGGTATTTATCCTGTCTTTTTTTGCTTTCTGAGTTCAAATCTTGCGAAAGCTAATTTGGAATTTGATTTTTCGAGGGAGTCAATAAAATACAATTCCAATACAAGACAATATATTGGTAGAATTGATGGAATCTTGGACAAAATGTTTTGGGGTATTTATTCTAGTTCTTTATGTTCTGACTTCTAAATTGTCTGGCAATTAGGAGAGGTGGCCATGGCCTGAACGTTTTGAATGAAAGGATGGTGGGGAAAGATACGTTAGAGGAATTAAACATTATTCCATTGCTCCAGTCACACAGAAAAATTATCTCATGAGAATATTTCACATTTTGTTTTTTGTTTTTGAAGAGTTTGTTAGCCACTTGCTTAATTCTTCTCCATTTATGAACAAAGGGATGCAGCAAGTGGTCTTGTGTTCTTTCATGACCCTTCTTCAAAGCACAATGTAGTCAGTTGTGCATGTGTGAGAGAGATAGAGAGAAAGAGATGAGTGAAAGCCACTATTTCACTGCTGTTATTTTATTTATTGACTCTGAAAATGAAATTAAAGGCAATACTGGTCTCAGTTGGATTTGAACTCAGAATGTAAAAAACCAGAACAATTACCTACTACAAGACATTTGTCTGATTCTCTAATGACTCTTCCAGTTCACTGCTTTTGTCTAAGAATATTTTATATAAAATACATGGTTCACTTTTATGAAGTTGTTATACTGGACGACAGTGTAACAATTTTGGTGGAACCATAGATTTAAAAACAACCAATAACATACTTAGTAGTAGCCACTGTTTATTATCTACCTTACTGTCTATGTTCTATATTGTATGAGACTGAATAAATATAACCCAAGCATTTCTGATTCCATCACCTTTCTTTTAAGTAATAATGGCAAATTCATAGCTGAATCAATTTCTAGAGAAATTCTTTCATGCTAGTGATGTTCTGCTGGGTCAGGATGAACCCAGCATCTATTGTGGAGAAGTGATATTCTATCTCTAAGCCAGATACCATCTCTGACCAACATCCAAAAGCTGACACAACAACATTATATTAAGTCTATTTGTAGTAAAGCATGAATTAACTTACCAAGATTTTCTATGTAAAATGATATTAAGACATTCATAAGCACCGACCTTAGGCAGAAGAAAGAAAGAGAACCACAGTTTGGAGTGAGAAAACGATAAACAATGTTTGTGAGTTGACTGAGTGGCTATAAACAGAAGTTTGAAATGAAGATGTACAGGAGTTTCTATGGCAGGATAAGATAGAAGATAGAACGATATGAATAAACACTAAAAACACCTTGTATTTGTACAAGAAGGAATGTTTGACAGTTATTAACATAACAAAAATTACAAGAAGGTGGTCTGACAAAGTGTAAACACCTGTGCTGCTACTTGAGATGGATCTCAACTATGAAGATACCATTATCACTTAAAAGAAAGGTAATGGAATCATAAATATTAATTCTACATTTAGGTCTGTTTTATATAATGTACAGCATATACAATAAAGTAGATAATAAATTGAGATTGACTAAGATTATTGAATGTTTGGTAGATTTTTGATTTCATCATAAATGCCACACTTTGGTTCAACATTGCTTAGCGGAACTACATTGTCTTCGAACTACAAAGGCGGCGAGCTAGCAGAATCGTTAGCACGCCGGGCGAAATGCTTAGTGGTATTTCGTCTGCCATTACGTTCTGAGTTCAAGTTCCGCCGAGGTCAACTTTGCCTTTCATCCTTTCGGGGGGTCAATAAATTAAGTACCAGTTACGCACTGGGTCGATGTAATCGACTTAATCCATTCGTCTGTCCTTATTTGTTCCCTCTATGTTTAGCCCCTTGTGGGCAATAAAGAAATAGGAACTACATTGTCGTCATTGTCATTGTCATTATCATATTTATTTAACAACCATATTCCATGCTGGCATGGGTTGGATGGTTTGACAGGAGCTGACAAGCCAGAGGACTGTGCCAAGCTCCAGTGTTTGCTTTGGCATGGTTTCTAAGGCTGATGCTCTTCCTTATGTTATACCATTTTACAGAGTGCACTGGATGCTTTTTTCATTGCACTGGCACTAGGGAGGTCACCAAGCAACTCACAAAACAAGACTTATTGAGAGAATGGGATGCAGTTTGAGAGAGGTGGCTTTATACCAGGTATTGAGAGATTAAAGTATGATAGAGAGACAGGAACAGGTGTCTTGCAGTGGAGGAGATACATGATTATTCCAGTTGGAAAAGGAGAGAAGGTGATGGAGAGGTGTCCGGATATATCTTCAAGTTACAGGAAAGTGAGTATTAAAAGTATTTTATATGGAATGTATTTAGATAAAAATTGCAAATCAGAGCTTCAGTCAATGCTTTGTGGCAATTGTTTTGACTGTATATTGTCAGTTTAAATCCTGATATGGCCAACTCTTCTTTCATCCTTCTTGCATTGATAAATAAAATAGCAATGAAGTAATGGTTTCTTTTCTATTTCTTCCCCTTGCCCCTTTCTTTCGCTCTCTCTTTCTCATTGAACCAAAATCAGTTCCTAGATTTACGTGTGGCATCTCAAAGATCCTTCTTCTCAACAGAGAGAGTGAGAGAGGGAGAAAAACAGAATAACAAACAACATAGTTTCACTAGACAATAAGTAACAAATACTATAATATCTAACCAACAATACAGTGGCTTTCACTACATACTGAGTAATAATAATAGCATAATAGTTATGATGAGAACAAGTCATTAGATCTAGTTTCCTTTCGTCATATTTCCCCAAAAATAGAGAACAGATAGAAAGCTTCCAACGCAACATCTATTTAGCTCAATATTTTCTCCTAGTTTTCATTTCTCTTTGCGAAACAACCAACAGCAACAACAACAAAAACTACCTGACTAGCATGAACAACTCTGACAAGCAAAATGCAAAAAGTGAGAACTTTTGTAACAGGTACCAGGTGACAAAGCAGTAACTATCTCTCTCATAGCTGAGCAAACAATTATGGAGCTGGAGATTGGGGATGAGAGAGAAATTGGGCGTGAATACATATATGCAGGTATGATAAGAATCATTGCGTAAATTTAGAAATAGAATTAGTAACACATTTTAGCAAAGTATTATTGCTGTTCTTATTGGTGTTGTTATTTTAGCCCTGGGTCAATCCTGATTGAACAAACAGATGATCAAAATGTGTTAATGCCTGTTTTTTTTTTGGGGGGGGAAGTATGTAACAACAGCACTACATTGTCCTTTATTTATAGTGGCAGAGTGTGATTTGAGGGAGGTTTAGCTTCTATTTTTAACACACTGAACAGCAACATAGAAACTTCTCTGTTGGCTCATTTTTGTGAGATGGTTTATATTTCAGTTGGTTTAACAATAAATTGTTTCAAAGTGATTGAATAATCCAAACATGGCTTAATACTCACAATATAGTCAAAGGGGGAAAAGACAATGTCAATGACCCCTTTCAGGGCTTCAGGATTTTTGAGATTAGTAGGAGAAAAAGAAGAAATTATCCCTCACTGGAGCCATTGGTGCAAACACTTGTAAACAAAGCAAACCTCTCTAATGGCACCAATGGACCATGTGGTGATATTAAGCCAACTAATGGATTACGTTGACTTGGTACTCTAAACCCTAAGACAGAAGAGGTCCCTCTGATATGCTTACACAGTCTCCACCTACCAAAGTTCATTCACAAGGCTTTGTTTGATCCAAATCTATGCTAAAAGACACATTTTTCAGGGTATAAGGTCACGAGTGCTGATTCAACTTGCCCCTGACTATAAATTAAAAAGTCAGTTTATTATTTGTTTTGCAAGATTCTTGTGAAATTGTGCATTAAAGCAGATGTTGTACCTTGGGAGGGTCATTCTGTCAATAAAACACACACACTGATTATTTTTGATGAAAAGACTATGTACCAACTCACTGATGTGTGTGTGTGATAGAGAGGAAGGAGAGACAAGGCAGAGGGTTTGGGGGAGAAAGGGGAGACTGAAAGAATGGGAACATGTAGGAAGGAAGCAACAAAAGGGTTAGGGACAAGATAGAAGGGGTAGAAAAAAATGAATATTGGTGTTTGAGTAAAATCTTAAAAAACAGTTTGAACAGAATTGCACCAGTATAGTGTATATAAGAAATAGTTTTGACATAATCAAATGAAATACACAGAGAGAGATGAGAATGAGCAAAGATGATATTGGAAAATTTATTTTGAAAATATACATATTAAAAGAAAATTTTTAAAAAAGTAGATTGGCAATAAGAAAAAAAAGGGAAGAAATGGTGTGCATATATATTTTTAAAAAGATTATTTAAATCTTTAAATCTATGGAATGGTGTAGATTCTATGTAGAAAGAAACCTAAGATTTTAACAGACATATATCTTCAAAAGATTTTTAAAATTGTGTTTTTTCAGTATATGTTTTCGAATGCTGAAATTTTCATTGGCTCTTTTCATACAACCATAAATAGATTACCAACTTATCATATGATTATTAAATATAGAATTATACATGTGAATACAAAGATTAAAAATACCAGGTATTTGTCTTTGGTGCATAAAATAAATATGTAACACACACACACACACACACACACATCTGAACACAAAAATGTCTAAATTAAAAGACTTTTTCACATAAGAATAGTCTTGGAAATAATATGAAATAAACTATGTGAAGACACATGGCTTAATGATAGGTTGTTGTACTCCCAATTGCTAGATCGTGGATTCAATTCCCAGACCGGGTGGCACATTGAGTTCCCGAGCAAAACACTTCATTTCACATTGCTCCAGTCCCGGTTTCAATCGGTGGGGATTGTTGGCCTGCCTGCCTAGTCCGTGGGATAGCATTATTCGAAGGGTAAAATGATGCAAAGCACATTGTGACCAGCGATGTGTAACAACATCTGATAGGTCATGTGATCACATGATGAAATAAACTAAATTAAAAAATGTCGGTCTTTGACTTTTTTACCCTTTATCATATAATCAGGGGGTAAGTTGTACTCCTGACCTGTTACAAGGCCTACAAAACTGGTGGGACGGAGGAGTGGAGTAGACTTTATTAAAGATAGTCAAGGTGCCAGCTTGTGGTATTAAACCAAATAATGGAATAACTCTTCAACTGAAGAAGGTTCAGGTGGGATTTGAACTCAGAACTAAGAGGCATGGACATATCCTGCAAGGTATCTAGCTTAACATTCTTCAGTTCCGTCAGTCTGCCATCCTAGATTTGTACGCATTTTATCAACCCCTGAAGTGATGAAAGGCAAAGTTGACCTTAGCAGGATTGGAGCTCAGAACACTGGCATATGCATAAAAAAGAGGAGAAAAGAAAACTTGAACCCCATTACAAAATTTAAGTTGTGACATTATCCTTCAATAAAACTAAAAAATTAAAATATTTTGAAAGTTAACCTTTAATCCCTGTTTAAAAATAAAATTTTAAAATATCTTAAACTCTGAGATTAAATAGAAAATGTAAATAAAAAGTTTAAAAGACATTATTAGATAATTTTTTTCATTCATTTAGTTTATGAAAGATAAACATGTGGTGTTTACATGCATAGCCTTATAGAGTTTCATGGCAAAAGGACCGGTGAAAGAAATGGCAGTCTTTATATGGTTGCGTGGAAAGAACCAATGAAAAAATATGACATTTGAAGCATTTGCTATCTGGAGTAAATACAAGAGTCCCCTCACCAAAAATGAAAGGCATTTTGTGATTATCTTTATACTGTTTATGAAAGAGTTTTCCTACTAGTAGTCAGTTACCTGACATGTGAGAAATAGTAGCCAGATATCTTTCAAATAACACCTTACCATCATAACCCTTTAACATTCAGATTTCACTGCCAAATGTAATGCTTATTTATTCACATTGTTTTGAATTAATCATGCATTATCTCAGAGCTTCAAGATTTCAACAATGGGACCATTTATTTGTACAATGACGTAATAGGGTTGGTGTGAGAGGCCAGATCTAACTGGTTTCGGCATAAAACATGTTCAATATGGCCTGTTATGGCCAATTTAAATGCTAAAGGGTTATTAAAAAAAATTTTTTTTAGAAGACCATGGATAATGTTATCCTAGATACTATATCTGATGAGATGGTCATTGGTGAAATGTCTCTCCCTGCTGACATGGGTTTATTTGAGCCATCACAGTCCAAGTTACTTCCTATTGTGAGTTATTGCCTTCCTAGATGAGAACCATCTCTTTCTTGTACATCCCATTTTTGGCATGGTTTCTTTGGTTGGATTTCTTTGCCTAACACCAACTCCCTTCTCACTTTGTGCATGGAGAACTTTTTATCATGGCACCAGCATTAGAGAGGGTGTCTTGACTTTGGCAAAACTAGAAAGTTCACTCAAACTTATACTGTCTATTTCTTCCCTATCCACTTTACAGTATGTACTCTGTGTGTGTGTCTCTCTCTCTCTACATATAAATAATTGTCATTCAATTTATAATTTCCTATTTATATAATTATTATTATAAACCAGGCATTCTGCAGCTGTGCACCCTACATTAATATTATGCACTAAAGATAGGGCAATGAGGTGTGTATGTTTGTATACCACAGCAAGTAGTAATTAATATCTAAAGAGGTTTTTTGTTTATATATTTTCTAATAGGATGCCAACAGAGCTTTCCTTCTTATATAATTCATAAATATGCTATTTGGAGGCAAGGGTGTGTGTCTGTGCATATGAGAGAGAGAGAGAGAGAGAGAGAGATTGATTAATTGAAATACTGAGATAGTTAACAAATTATTCTGTTTTTATATTGTTTATGCTATTATACTCCACTCATTAAAATAGTAATCTAATTCATTTTAATTGGCTTACCTTTGAAAATGAGATGATGATATTTGTGTCTTTTCTTTTGTTGTTTTTTTTTAATCAACAAATATAGAATCATTATTCTATAAGTTATTGTTTACAATAAAAGATGGCAGCTATATAAGACTGAGTGTGTAAGTGACATTGAGAGAATATGCAAATATTGGTATTTCAGACTCTACTTCACAAGGAATTTTATGTGAAATTATATACAAATACTAAAACTATTCCAACATAGCAGAAACCTGAGATCCTTTTAATCCTTTAGATTTCAGATTACTTTGTCAAATGTAATGCTTATAAATTTACTGCATTTTGACTTAATCAGGCATTATCTTGTAGCTTCAAGATTTCAATGACATGATTGTTTATTTTTAGAATGACATTGTAGGGTAGGCATGAGAGGCCTGATGTAGGCAGTTTGAACATAAAACAAATAGAATACTCAGGTCAGATATAGCTGGTTTAAATGCTAAAGGGTTAAACATACATACACACAAATACACACATTGCTTCTCCAACTTTTGATTTATTTCATAATAGTTTTCATTTCATTTTTACATCCCCTTTTCTGAAAGTGGCAACAGTTTGGACAGAGACTTATTGAGGCAGCATCTTTATGGATGCCCAGTTGCATTTTCTGCAGCCAATACATACCTAATTTTTCATGTAAGGTACTTTATCTTTATTCCACAAGTTTTCACACAGAGCTATGGAATGTACTGTTCATAGGAGATCTAAGCATGGCATCAAGGGCAGACACACAAAATTTAAATAGTTATGCACACACACACACACACACACACACATACACAATGGTTTTCCATACAGTTTCTGCTGCTTACCAATTCCACTCAAAGGTGTTGGTCAGACTGAGGTTTCAGTAAAAGACACTAGCTCAAAGTCTCCTCACTGGCACAGAACCCTAAACTATCAGGTCATGAAACAAGCTTTGTGCCCACCTATATTCATCATCATCATTTAACGTCCGCTTTACATGCTAGCATGGGTTGGACGATTTGACTAAGGACTGGTGAACCAGATGGCTACACCAGGCTCCAATCTGATTTGGCAGAGTTTCTACAGCTGGATGCCCTTCCTAATGCCAACCACTCTGAGAGTGTAGTGGGTGCTTATATATTCTTATATAACATAGTATTTATTATATAACAGTATATAACAGAGATGCAGGCATTAGTCATGTTTGCATAAAGTAATAAAATATATTATGAAGTATCAAACTATTTCATCATAATTCTATGACTTGGATTACGAGGTATGACAAAAGAATTTTGGCACTAAATAACATACAATATTACAACAAAAAATAAAACAAAAATCAATATAATTGTATATGTATGTTTACTTAGATGGCTATCATGACTTATTTATTATAATTTTCTTTTTCCTTACAAGTCATTTTCTAGAAATGTCTGCTAAGTCATTAATTTGAAATAAAAATATGAAATATATTTGGTAGAACACCACGTAATTATTTTTTTCTTTTATCACTTCAAATGATGTTTATATCTGTTGGATAAACATGACTTCTGTGACCTGTTCACAGTATATTTTCACAGCAATACTAATTATACTTATTAAACATATTATATTGTATATGGTTTCATATATACATCTAAATATAGCTTAATTCACTGTAGGACATCCACCAACATCCATAATTTCGAACCTCTTGAAGTACAGTTTGTTGTAATTTGTAGCTGTTTAGTCCAAAGTCAGCCCTGATCCATTACATCAATTTTCAAATCTCAGGTTAGCAAACCTAATTCAGCAGGCCCATGATTAAGTCCCAGATCAGTCCTCATCAAATAAATCATAGATCAACTCTCATGTAAACCCTAATCCAATAACCTTATGATCAAAGACATTTCTCCCCATGCAGGGGAACTGAAACTTGATCATCATGAAAGTGCTGCAAACTACACACGCATTCTACCATGCCTGCACACAGGCACTTCCACATATGCCCCACCACACATACACACACTATAACAGAATTAATTTTTGTTTATCAAAAGTTTAAACTTTGTGTAAATTTTCCTCTTACCTTATAGTCAGGTCCTACTGGTTTTCTACAAACATAACAGTTGTGGGCAAACAATTCTTGATAACAAGGTATACAGTAGGGATTCTCATCTTTTAAGATATATCTACAAGCTATCAGTTTTTTGTCGCAGTGTTTGCAGGCCAGGTGATCTTTGTGGAAATTCTGTTCCATTGCTTTTGTGTATTCAGAAGAAAATATTAGCTGAAATTAAAAGAAAAGCAATCATTAGTTTATAGACTACGAAGAAGGTAGTTTTGTATATTATACAAAAAGGTATTAAAAATGAGGTGGGGGTGAGGGAAACAAAAGAGGTAGATGTCAGATAAATATGTCAATTTTCATTTTATTTCATAATTAAAATAAAGACAACTGAATAATCATCACCATTTAGTGTCAATGTCTAATGTTGCCAGGAATGGAACAGTTTGACAGCAATTAGTCTAAAGACTGCATTGTGTGTGTGTGTGTGGTTATATAACTCTGCTTTAGCATGGATTCTACAACTGGATACCCTTTCTAAAGCCAATCACTTTAGAAAGTGTACTGGGTGCTTTTTTGTCATGGCACCAATACTAGTGGGGGGGGGGTCATCATGCAGCTTGCATGACAGGTGGTTTTATGCTTGGAGGTCGGGGTTAAAGTATGAAAGAACTGTAATAGTAATTGTTGTATATATAGTGTCACAATATTTTACTAGTGGAATTGATTGTGTGCATGTGTGTATACATACATACATATATCCTCAACACTTAACATCTGTTTTCCATGTTGGCATGGGTTTGACAGGAGCTGTCTAGCCAGAGAACTGTCCAGCTTCCAATTATCTGTTTTGGCATAATTTTTATGGCTGGATGTCCTTCCTAAGTAGTGTTCATATCCCTATTGCCCATCTTTAAAGCACCAGGCTCTTTCTTTCTCTCTCACTGATGATGATGATGATAACAATAGTGATGATGATGAATTCCCGGAAATGTCATGCAATGCATACTTCTATTTATTTTGTGTGGTAAAGGGGTTTGAGAGTTTCTACTGTGATATCATTTTCTAAGGCATGGCATAAGAAGCATTATGAAAATACAGATTCTTTCTAAGCCTTTCAGCTGAAATACCTTATCGAGGAAGGCAATTAGTCTCAAGTTACAATGTCTGGTATTTTCATGTAAGGCTACTTACAATTATTTCGTGGTTACACCGTGGAATTGGCCCCTATCATATTCGCAATGTATATAGATCATTCCCATCATCACCAGCACCATCAGCACACTCCTACCAACACCGCCCTTAACACCAATAGCATCATTATTATCATTGAGTTAATTGCTGTTTTTCTAACTAACGGAAGGGTGGGTAGGGTTGGGAATGGAAAGGAGAGATGCATAGTTTGGAGAAAAGGCAACAACATAACAATATATTCTTTCCAATAAAAGGAAATAGCTTTGGTAGAGATGTTATCTAATAAGCAGAACGTATTGCAATGTAATTAGTCTTTTATTCTGGCTGAGAAATTATATGCTCAGGTATTTCAATGCTTGTAAAAACTCACAAAGTAGGGTTGAATAATAATTAATACTATTGTGTTAAATGAAAGAACTTTTATTGGAAAATATACAAAGAATTTAATATATTTTCAATGAAAAACATGAAAAATTATGTTGATTTCTGTTTTCTTAACTTTTATCTGACCATTTTTTGTTGTATCTTGGAAGAGTCACTATGTCAATAATAAACACACACAGTTTCTATTTCACTTCTTTTGTTATTTTTTATGTCAAATATTTAACCATTTAACCAATCAATTGTTTCATTAATCATTCAGTCAATTAATCAATCAGTCATCATTCACGACCTCATCAATAATATGCCCTGTCAGTTTCAGGTCTTGAAGCTGATTAACTGAATAAGTATCCATTTAACCAATCAACTAGTCAACTGTTTGATTAAACAATTAATAATGACAAAAGAAATGAAACGGAACCAGTGTTATCAGCATAAAGAAAAACTGGCATTTCATTGAATGTTCCAGTTGATCCATTCAATGGAACAGCCTGTCCTTGAAATTAATGTGCAAGTGGCTGAGTACTCCACAGACACACATACCTTTGATATGGTTCTCAGGGAGATTGAGCATGACACAAGATGTAACAAGGCTGGCTCTTTGAAAAACAGGTACTACTCATTTTTATCAGCTGAGTGGAGTGGAACAATGTGAAATAAAGTGTCTTGCTCAAGGACACAATGCACCACTGGGTCTTGAACTCATGACCTTACAATCATGAGCCAAATACCCTAACCACTGAGCCACACACCTTCACAATGGTATAAAACCTGTCTGTGATACAACAAAATATGTTGTAACCATGTTTCTACTGAAGTATGCTTCCCATGTTTTGAATTTAATTTTGAAAAATAATTAAGAATTTAGATGGATAATCTTTGTTATTATGAAATAGGTTTTTGGAATATAACAATCATTCTCAGATAAAATATCAAACCTTTTAATATCAATCCACCCGAACCTGCCCCTGGTTCTACAAGAGAGTGCTGAAACATTCCTTGCTTTGGGTAAAAGGAAATACAGGAGGATCAGTTAATTATGATTTTGTTCAACATATTCTTCTCTCAGATTCACACACTTATTGCAGTGGTCCTTCAGTTTTTCTAAGCCCTGTAAAAGAACTCAGAAGGTTGGACCTCCAACCAGGCCTTTTGTAATACCCTTAAAGTTAGGAACTTTTCAGCACCCCCTGGTAAAATATAAACTTCCTGTCTTCAAATTTAAACCTTCCATCAAAATTTCATGTTAATTTTTTTCAAACAACCTTTTAATAGCAACAAAGTTATTTTACTAAATTTCTCATTGACACTGTGTTTCAATAAAAAATATAGTGCATAAAGCAGTAATGGGAGTTTTAAGTGAACACTTAAATTCTTTGCTTGTCCAAAGAATTTTTGTAAGTTTGTCCTCAATGTCCATACTTGTGTTCACACTTTTAGTTAGCTCTTGTTTTATATATTTTGAATAATATAAAGTTTTCCTTTCATAAGTCACAAGTTACTCTGGTGGTTGAAAAAAAAATTGGGAGTGCGTATCATATAGGATGCATGGACACTAGGGAAATATGTCCTGTATACCACATGTGATACACAGGACAGGCAAAAGGGTTAAAATGTGCATTTTGTCTCACAGAAACAGAACAGTTATGGCGGCGAGCTGGCAGAAACGTTAGCATGCCGGCCAAAATGCTTAGCGGTATTTCATCTGCCGTTATGTTCTGAGTTCAAATTCTGCTGAGGTTGACTTTGCCTTTCATCCTTTTAGGGTCGATAAATTAAGTACCATTTGCGCACTGGGGTTGATGTAATCGACTTAATCCCTTTGTCTGTCCTTGTTTGTCCCTTCTATGTTTAGCCCCTTGTGGGCAATAAAGAAATAAGAAACAGAAGAGGTGGTCTGAAGAAGGGCCGCAAGGAAAAACAGTAGCAAAAAAATATAACAAGGTTGGAATTAGTTGTTATTTTACTGTGGTAGTGGTGGGTTGTTTTTGTTCAATAATGAGGATTCAAGTATTTGATTATCTGGATTATCTGCTCTTGAATTTTGTGTATAAGTGGCAAGAAACATGTACCCCTAAAAGTGTATAGAAACATGTACCCCTAATGTAATACTCCGGTAAAAATCAGCAGTGTGACACGTGAGTGGGACAAGGCCGTACCTTTTGAATTAGAAGTACAATCTCCCAAACAGGCTTCTGTATAGTTTCTGCTTTCCCAATTTCATTCACAAGGTATGAGTTGAACTGGGGCTATAGAAACTGACATATGCCCAAGATACTACACGATGTGATCAAACCTAAAATCTCATGGTTACTAAGTGAACTTCTTAACCAGTCAGCAACACTGCTCCTACAGTTATGATGTAGTCAAGATATTAAAAAAAAAACAAAAAAACAATTGCACTCTGTTTGTTTTCTTACTTTGTAACATAACTCAACTGTAAAAAGTAAATGTGCAGATTTATAGTCTGTTATGTAGTAAAACAGTTGTAGCTTGACTGGTACATTCACAGGCTATAAATATAAATATATAAGTTTGTCAACAAAATGTTCTCACATTCCAAAAGCTATGACATAGCATTATAAAAAGGTAGTATCTGTTGTCAGGGGTCTCTTAGCTTAATGGTAGAGAATGCTCAACCAGAGTTTGAGAGGTACAGAGTTTGATTCCCTATAGAGGGGCTTGCTGACCACTATTTCGCATCTAAAGAGTATTTACCCAATTTTCTAAGCTGTCTTCACAGCCATCCTGCATTCAAGAATTCCTTTATTTTTTGTAGAATATATATATATATATATATATATATATCTTGACAGGAGGTCTGATCAATGAGTATCCGGATTGCTGCCATAGTAACAAAGCTAAAGCACGTAGAGTGAAGCCACTTGGCACAGATTGACCTTGAGCTCTGCTGTGTACGTGCACTAAATTTTAACATTCTAGCTCACTTCCGCTGTTTACAGCAGTGCTTCATTTCTATGGCAAGAGTCCTGATACTTATTGATCAGTCCACATATACACACACACATACATATATAGGCTATACATATACATATATGCATATATGGGTACAGGACGTCACCAACTATAAACAACATGAAGTACAAAAACAAATGAGTTAAATACGCAAACAAAGAGAGAAAAGAATGGAAAACAGGCCAAGTAACACAAAGAACAATCCTTCATCAGTTGTTGGCTGTCTATCTATTCCTCATTTCGAGCATTCAACGACAATATGAGTCTTGAAAGACAGTTGCTCCCATAAATTCTAAAATTAAATTTAGGATTTATGGAGGGTGAAAGTTGGGAACGAAAACAGGACAGTGGAGACATACAAGGAAACCGAACGAAGACAAGCATGGAGGGTCGTTAGACCAGAACGAGGAGAAAATAGTGAATGCTGGAAGAAATATTTTCTTTGCAAAGAGAAAAAATAGAAGAGAGGGATGGAAGATGTCCAGTCCTTAGAACGTCATGCAGGAAAAGAAAGATGGATGATGGTCACATATGAGCAACAAGAGAAAGAAAAAGAGAAAGAGACAGCGATAGAGACAGATAGAAAACGGTGAAGGGGAGACATACATACATATATATATATATATGCATATATACACTCACTATAGATAGATATCACAGAATGTTTATAGTTGTTTTGTTACTGTTTTTCTATTGACACCTAATAGCCCCATGATGATGATGATGGTCATGATGACAATTTTGACAGACAGGTTAAGTGTATATTGGCAATCCTTTTAGGGGTCTGGTATCATAAAAAGCATATTGCCAGTCTTTTGGGGGATCTGGTGTCATAAAATGATTAAGAACTCCTCCACATGAACATACAGACAAACAACCAATAAGAAAGCCTTTCAGTGGTTGCTAAAACTGTAAAAACAATACACAAATCTCTCTCAACTCATATCTTACCAGCTTATGTATATATATATATATATATATATATATATATATAAACCAACAAGAGTATCTGTTTCCTACTAGAAATAGCAGTTAAGTTTCCTTCAAATCTTACCCTAGTATATGAAAATAGGGAAAACATATTGGATTATACTAACCGATGTTATCTTTATTTTGTTTTGAAAAAGGCGTTATACAGTCTGTGGGTTATAAAGTTTTATTACTTTAATCATGTAGGATATTTTCCCTATGGTGATTTTTTGCTTTATGTTCAGCTGTAATGTTAACTTACATTTTATAGAGAATAATGTTTTCTGCTTTAGCTAAAGTACTTTGGGAATGTTTTGTAATATGCTGCTAAATCAATTTAAACGTTGCATGCTTTAGTGCACTAAACATTTTTTTCCTGAAATATGCACTGCTGAAATTAGGGTGTGTCTAATTTACCCATGTATTTTATATGTCATCAAATATGGTGGTTTATTAACCATTCCAAGCGAAGGGGATTTACTGGCAGAATTGATACACTCCATTCCTTTAACATCTGTTTTTCCATGTTTGCATGTGTTAGATGAGGATGATTTTACCTTCCATACTTCTGGGAATCGATAAAATAAATACCAGTAAAATACTGAGATTAGGAGTTAATCTATCTGCTTATTTCAAACCCCCAGAATGTTGTCTTGAGCATTAGTTGGAAATCTTATCAGACATCAACAAAGAGTTGGAATGTTATTGTTTAACCATGGGTCAGGCCTGACTGAAGAGATTTTGAATCAAAAATCTTTTAACCATGGCCATCATGTTATTTCAAAGAGCTACTTTTTAAAGAACTTTGTTATCCAAGTGTCTTTTTGTAAACAGGATTTGATTGACGGATGATTTTTGGCTGCTATTTCAAGCAGGTTTAGCAACTACAAAGAGGTTATGACATTGGCTCATGTATATGACCACATAAAGGCTCTCCACTGCACAGTTTTTCAAGTTTTTAGCAGATTCTATAGAAAGTATAAGTTATATATGAGTGTAGTTATAATTGAGAAGGTTGTTACATAATCAAGAGAGTTGATAAGAAAATTATTCTTATGGAATGGACTTAAAGATCATGATATCAACACACACATACACACACAAGGATAATGTAATCTCAGGTACACTAGGCCTGAAAAAAAGGAAAACCAGAAATGAAACAGCCGTAGCTGGAAATGCTTTTGATCTTGGGTTAGCTTGATTAAAGATGACAACAACATTGATTAATCAATGTGATGGCCACCAAGGAAAACTGAATCAGAAACCAAAGATAAGAAACTGGTCAAAAGACAGAGTGGAACCAGTTCTTTATAGAGCTCAATGGTTTTAGAAATCAGTCAACTAATATCACAAAATTCTATAAGAAAATATAAAAGACATGTTAAAACATTCAACCTCAATCAGAAAATATTAAAATATTTTTAGGGTCTTAATCCAAGGAGATTGTTTATCTCTTCAGAAAATATTTGGTCAATATAGATAAAATGATGATGATGATGATAATGATCCTTTCTACTAGAGGCACGCCTGACCTTTTGGGGAAAGGGGACTAGTTGATTATATCAACTCCAGTGTTGAACTAGTACTTATTTTATTAACCCTGAAAGGTTGAAAAAGTGAAGTTGGCCTCTGCAGAATTTGAACTTAGAATGTAAGGAGCCAGAAGGAGCACAATAATAACAATAATAATAATTTCTAAATAAGCACAAGGCTTGAAATTTGACAAGGAGGGGTTAGTCAATAACACTGAGCACAGCACTGGCACTTTATTTTATTGACCTGGGACAGGTAGAAGGTAAAGTTGATCTTGGTAGGATTTGAAACCAGAATATAATGGTTTCTAATTTAGGTACAAAGCAAGGCCAGCAATTTAGACATCTATTAGACCCAAAAGCCTTTAATCTAGACATTCATTAGAAACAAAAGCCTTTTAATGTCATATTTTGGTTGAAATACTTTGTCTTTGTTTCAATTAATTTGAAAGTAATGAAGAATTTAGTAAAATAATCATTATCAATTTGGTATTTGGAATATATATTGGTTTCAAATTTTGATACAAGGCCAGTAATTTTGGAGGGAGGGGATAAGTCTATTACATCAACCTCAGTGTTCAACTGGTACTAATATTATCACAATCGCAAGGATGGAAGGCAAAGTAAACTCAGTGGAATTTTAACACAGAACATAGATGAAAGAAGTGATGCAAAGTATTTTGCCCAGCAGACTAACAATTCTGCCAGCATGCTGCTTTATTCAGAACATATATTAACAGATTTTCATGGAAGGTTTTAATTAAGACCATTTTAAAACAGGGAATTTGCATCATAGAACCATGGGCATTCTAAGGCATGTTGGTATCAAAAAGGTTAAATAAGCCATTTGTAAGAAACAAAACTTTAAAAAAGATACTTGTTAGGAACAAAAAATCTTTAAATAATTCTTTTGTTTAGAACAAAAGCCTATAATTTCGAAACAAGAAAAGATTCTATCAACAAATTCCATAGTTGTTGCAGACAACAAGTCATGACTTCATTACCTAGCATCGTCTGAAATGGTAATATAGGAAATTATTTCCAGACACACCACACACCATGGTATGAAGATAACATAGGTAAGATATAAGATGGTAATAAACGCTCTTTGTATCTTAAATGATCCGTGCCAATCTAGCCACCTACATCACTACCAGAATAACTACAACTCCATCTGTGATACTGGCTTCTCAAAGACAAACCTAGCCACCCACTTTTATATAAAAAGAAATGCTTTCTCTTTTAACTGAGTTATTTATTTTACTATCCACCCTGAGTTAGTATCATATTTATTTATTTTATATTGCAACTTTGAACAATAGAGTTATTAGTTACAGGCTTCCAACAGACATCACGTTGACAGAGCCAGAACACTGGCTTGTTGTGTTTGTTGTGACTTTCTTTATTCTGAGTTCAAATCCCACTGAGGTCAACCTGGCTTTTCATCCGCCAGGGTTAACAAATAGTCTGAGGAACTGGGTCAGCAGAGATGAAGTGCCTTTTGGTGTTCTATTCTGATCTGGCCTTTTGTATTCTGAGTTCAAATCTCACTGAGATCAACCTTGCTTTTTATCCTCCAGGGACTGATTTGGTAGAAATGTTAAAGCCTCAGACAAGGTGCCTTGTGGTGTTCTGCTCTGGTTCCCAGAACTGAATCCCACCACTAACTATGTATTGTCTCCTACACACTGCTGGAGGCCATGACAAGCTAATGCTGTAAGAGCTTTCTCATTGTCCTCAATACAGTTGTGCGATAAATACAGGAAGGATTTGAAGGGAAAACACTACAGGGATTGAACTTGTAACTCTTTTTTCCACATTAATCAAACTCCTTAGAGAATGGTTCCAGGGTTGCAGACCCCTTGGAAAAATCTTTGATAACAATGAAATACCAATGTTGATATGTTTCCAATAGGCCAATGACCAACTTTTCAATTTCCCTTGGTTGTTTTGTAGGATACCCACAATAGAGTACCCTATCAAATAATGTAGTCTTAGAAACAACATATCTGAAGAAAAGATGGGATCATCTCAGCTTAAGCACCTTTGATCATAAGCTGACTTGAAGCTAAACAACAATTACAACTGCCAATAAAATTCTCAATCTCCTGACATGTAAATCACTTTAGTTTATTTAACATTCCTGTAATTATATTATTTCTTCTTGTCTACCTTTATTAGTCACAGACTAATACAAACTACTGTAAGATAATTAAAATTACTAAAATCAATCAGTCAATCAATCAATGACATCAATTAACTAAGTTTAGACGTTGATTATATAATTTGGAAATATAACGGTAAAGATAGAAATATGTAAAGAGTTGGTGGGATTATTTGATGTGGGTTTAGTGAAGCAAGGAAAATGTATTCTAGCTCTGAAAATATATTATTAGGTGGTTGTGTATTAGACAGACATACATACACACAGGCATATGTATATCATATACACTCACGCACAGATGTACATGCGCATATGTACAAAGACAGACAGAGTACATAGAGACATATACACATACAGACAGATGTACATAGCGACATATACACATACAGACAGATGTACATAGAGACATATACACATACAGACAGACTTACACACACAAATGTGAATATACACCCTCACATGGACAGACATAGATTATGTAAATTGCTAGCGACAGTGATATCAAACAATGCAAAAACAAATATATGAAAAAATAAAACAAGAAAAATAAATCAGCTTGATAAAAAGAGAATTTATTAGTAGAAAAACCAAATATATAAATCGGAAACTGCATAAATGACTTTGTTACTAAATATAGAAATGATGAAGGACCAGATGGTTAAAATACATGGAGAGAATGAGAAACCAGCTAAAATAAGAACTGGGGGTCATTAATAATAAAACATAGAATATCAAAGTAACATAATAATAATAATAATAATAATAATGATAATAATAATAATAATTTGTAGACTTTATTTCTAATATATGCTGGTAACTAGCAGGATAATCTAAAATTTAGGATTAACTCAGGTATTAAAATATGTTGGAAGATCTGATTGGAATATTGATTTGAAATTTTGGCACAGGACAATGACAAATTTCTGTAGTTGTTCATTAAAAAATGCTGAGTAAAAATGAACACTAACATTGACCTTTTAGAAATAGTAGCTGAATCTCCCTCAAATTACACCCTACCATATTAAATAAAGAAAACACATAAAATAATGTTGTACAACGTACCTTTAAAAACATGAGATTGTCATAACTGAAATGCCTGCTGTGTATGTTTCTATTTTTGATTTGTTTTCTATGACTGATGCCCTTTCTAACATCAACAACTTTACAGAGTTCATTTTATTAAACTCATTGAGTTCATTGCACTACAAAGAATGTCTGGTCTTCAAATGGACAAGAAAGTTCCCCTTCATTCCGGACCTTATAATATCCAGGATGTATTAGACTTTGAAAATGCAAAGGGCAACCAACACTTCCTCATTGTCATATTAATATTTGATGTCGACTTAGCCTTTCATCCTTTTGGGATGGAATAGACTGGCCCTCCTCTCTTAAAATTGTTGGACTTGTGCCAAAATTTGACACCAATATTATTACAAGTAGCTAAAATGGTTACTGTTTTTTTATTATTATTATTTTGTCCCTAGTCAGCCCTTACTTAATGGATCCTATGATCAAGAACTTCCAAGCCATAAATGTCCTGTCCTATCTTTTTCTACTTGTTAATGTGTATCTTGGAGAACATTATTCAATGTCATTTTTCTTTTAAGATGGTAAGTGTAGTTGTGGCTGTCTGGTAAGAAGTTTATTTCTCAACCACATGGTTACAGATTCCCTCTTAGGCACATTGTATTATAATTTTTTGAATCTCCAGATTTTTTCAATATGCTAGGCCACTGATTTATATTGATATTAATCTAATTAATATCAATTTTTATCCTTATTATTTAAATTTAAATAACCAAGTTCTCTAACTAGTAGACTTTGATGCAGAAAATTATTTTCTGCAGAGTCATTTCTGGCTTCGGCATGCCAAAACGGCATTTGAAATATACCTCCAAATATAATTGATAGAACTGTATTCATGTTCTCTCTCTGAGGACATCTCGTGTATAGTTCTGCAAATTATACTTTCTATGATGGTCACACTGAGGGTTTGAAGACATTTACATAATGTAAATGGTAACAAGGAAACCATGGTATGTGCTAATAACTTTATTTTGTATCTTTTCATTTTGGAGCTTTGCCAAATTTTCTTTGAGAACAATTTTTCTTAGTGGTCAGACCATATTGGGTCTACATTTAGCATATAGGAATCCACCTAGTGGTCATTCCTCTTATATATATTTGTAATAAAATTTTCTGAATCTTCAAATTTGTGTATATATATATATACACATATATATATATTTGTGTGTATATACATATATACGTGTTTCTGTGCTGGTGGTTTGTTTTACCAGGCTATACCTAATACATAAATCCACCAGTGCGTCCTCAGGCTATTTTTCTTTTTATAATCATTAACAGATCCAACTCAATCCTACAAATTCTAAGATATCTTCTTTTAAAAATAAGAATAAAAATAAATATATATATATATATATATATATATATATATATATACATATATATATATATAACTTCCTTGTATAATTTTACAATCATTAAAAAACTTTTTAAATTACAAAATTATAAAATTAAAAACCTTCTAAAAATTTCATAAAATTAAACACCTAAAAATACTATATATATATATATATATATATATATATTACGGAGATGCACTTGCATAGCAAGTGACCTGATCTGAGATCGTGTGCTGGAACGAAAACAATTGCAGCGTGGAAGGTGTTTATAAGCCATTTAAAATAACACACAAAATCCGTTAGATTCACTTCAACATTTCAATTTAATTTGTCAAAATATTTTCGTCGCTTTGAGACTGCGACCTGTTCACTGCAGATGCAGCACAGAATTTTGTCAGTGAACAGGTCACGGTCTCAAAGCGACGAAAATATTTTGACAAATTAAATTTAAATGTTGAAGTGAATCTAATGGATTTTGTGTGTTATTTTAAATGGCTTATAAACACCTTCCACGCTGCAATTATATATATATAGAAAGTGCTAAACAGAAAGAAACCCTCATCGACTATTTTATAAACACGTCAAATTAAACCGCCTATCTATATAAACTTTACGGGAATTAAT
>NC_142948.1:23712062-23714562 GCF_046866305.1 Octopus bimaculoides | reverse complement strand
TTTTGTTAAGTTACAATTTCTCTGTTTTGGTCAAGATTTTTCCAATTTTTTTTTCTTGTATCAAGTAATGGATGAAAGCATTTGAAAAAAAACAAAATCAAAAATATTAATTCTATTTTTCTCTTTGCCTTAATACTAACAAGAGCAGAGTATGAAAGAGATTTGGCTGTTATTTCTAGTAAATTGAACAACCACACAGAGTTGTTCAATTGGCTCATTTGCAGATGTGTATAAGTAAACAAAAACTAAAAGACACACGCACACATATATAAATATATGTGTGTGTGTGTGTGTGTGTGCAATAATAAGTGTCATTTAATGGAAATAAATGCAACTTTCTCTTTCTATATTTTTTGTTGATGTAGAATTTGTCAGTTTTGGTCAGGATTTTTCCAATTTCTTTTTTCTTGTATCAAGCAATTGACAAAAGCATTTAAAAAAAATTTAATTCACAGAGCCAAACAAAATCAAAAATATTGATTCTATTTTTTCCCTGTACTTTTTACTTTCCTACAATATAATTACCATATCCTATATACTGAGATGAGAACGATGACTTCCCCTTGCAAATACTAATTGGACACAGAATGTGTGTCGTTAGCCAGCTGGAAGAGATGTCTTCCTGGGGCTATAAACATCAGTCCTGTATAGGATGCCACACATGATTGGCAATTATATGTTATGAGATACACACACACACACACACACACACACACACACACACACACACACACATATATATATATAGGTATAAGTTAGAGGTGTTTAAAGCCTCTAAGGGATAGATATGTCCAAAGGCATTTCTGGTAATTATCTCAGTGGGTATATTCCTTGGTAAAAGGTATACGGCAGCAGGTCATTTAGCGGGTAACCATAGTTTAATTTATATAGGCGAGAAGAAAATGGAGGACAAATAACAAACAGAAGTGTGCCTTTTGTGCTAGTAAGCCATTATTTAATTAGTAAAATAAAGGTGAGAGTGAGAATGAAGTTGTTTACGATCGTTTCTGTTTACCATGGTGGGGAAAATATATATTATATTTTTACCTCGTTGCTAATGGTAGACATCGTCAGAATGAAGAAGTCAGAGGTAGAGAGAAGAGTGAAAGATCAATGGTTATATCAGGAAAGAGAAGATCAATGATTCGAGTGTCTTACATTATATTGGGGTTCACAGTTCGTTAAGTCCGTCATGAGGTGGATGAAGAGTATAAGTTAGTTGGACCTCATCCACCTCATAACGGACTTAACGAACTGTGAACCCCAATATAATGTAAGACACTTGAATCTTTGATCTTCTCTTTCCTGATGTAACCATTGATCTTATAAGGAAAATAAGACAATGTAGAAAATGCTAAAATAATTTTATTATGAAGAACATTTTAGTCCTGGTTTCAGTCTTTGCGACTTTTTTCAACTTGGAGTAAAGCATGAAAAACAATTAAATTGTGGAAAAATTAAATGAAATGTTTTAAAAAATATTTTCATTGTTTTCAAATGCAAGGGACATTTTCCTTTTTGTCTTTGTCTCTCTTTTTTACTCTTGTGGGTTCTAGGTAGTTAGCAGTACGTAGTTTGATATGAATTCTTGTCTTGATTGTTTAAACAGCAGTAGTAGTAGAGAACGAAGAAGAAGTGGTGGTGGTGGTAGCGGTCATGGATGACAGTGGTAGTAAGCGATATGAAAGACAGTGATGGTGGTGGAGAGGAAGGTGGTGAAGTCAAAGGTATTGATGGTGGTGGTGGTGGCGTCAGAAGTCTGAATGGTGTGTGTATGGCAGTTGTGGTGGCGATGGTGGTGGTACTGGTGATGGTAATAGTTGAAGACAATCAACAGAAAGAGAGAGATAGAAAGAAGGAAGATAGAGAGACAAAAAAATTTTACTGAACCCCTAGAATGGGAAGACAAAAAATGTTGTTTATGATGCAGCTTTGCAATAAGTTCCAAGTTGATAAATTATATCATTGTTTTGATGAAAATTGTTCATTGCTTGAAAAATATTGGTCAAGTTTAATAAGATTTAATATGTACTCAATACATAAAGTGTCATTGTTGGGCTCAAGGTCCAATGAAGAGCCCTCCACAAGAGTAGCTTAAAATCCACCCTATCAGGCGGATTTTATACTAGTATATAAAACATAAAAAACAGACAGTGTTGGAACTCTTTTAAGCAAAATAATATATATATATATATATATATATATATATATATATATATATATAGACTCACACGCACATGTGGTGTAAGATCAAGTTGATTCAACTCTCAGTATAGAGTCATACCAATAGTAAACACTCAGTGTTTATATGTATGTATGTATGTATAAGATTGGTGAATATGTGTGTGTGTGTGTGTGTGTGTGGACACATGCCCTGGATATCCTCTCTCTCCCCACTTATTCTATGCTTTTGCTCAACTGATCCAATTCAAAACCAGCTTCCAAATTCAGCCAATCGTATATCTCAATTTCTCTGTTGTCACAGTGTTGTATTTTAATC
>NC_142948.1:23697062-23707062 GCF_046866305.1 Octopus bimaculoides | reverse complement strand
GATGACCTAGGGCTAAACAACA
Source organism: Octopus bimaculoides (assembly GCF_046866305.1). Classification (NCBI taxonomy): domain Eukaryota; kingdom Metazoa; phylum Mollusca; class Cephalopoda; order Octopoda; family Octopodidae; genus Octopus; species Octopus bimaculoides. The sequence continues at coordinate 23,707,040 of NC_142948.1, read as the reverse complement.
AGGATTATTAAAAAAAACAAGAAACAAATATGAAGAACATTTGTAGATAATGGTGCAAATGGGTCCCCATTATCTTCAAACATTTTCTTGTGTTGTTTGTAATGAGTAAATATCCAAAGAATCTAAATAAGATGAAGATATATAAAGTTAATTGTTCATGGCTGTATGTAATTGAGATAGATTTGTAATAAGATATGTTGTTGCATTCATCCATGAAAGAAACCAGGGGCGAGGGTGGGGTGGGGTGGGGATTTATACAGTCATCGGAAATTATTATTCGCTAGTTACCTGTGTGAATTTTGTGTGATAATATCTCCATGGTGTGATGGTATAATGTTTCACTGAGATTAGTTTACTACGAAGGGTTCACTTACAAAACTGCATCCTGGTGAGAATAACACACAGAGAAATACTCTTTCATCTTTTATTTGTTTCAGTCAGCACTCTGAATAGAAAGATGGTAAAACTTTCTTGATTTGATTTATTGAAACAGAACAAACATTTTAAACTCCTGTGCCATGGCACACCTTTGCACCAGATATGGTCCACAAGCATTTCAAAAGTTTTTGAGATGAGTCATGAAACACTAGGATATTTAGAAAATCTGAATGTTTTGAACCCCTTAATATTTAGATTACTCTGTTAAATACAATGTTTATTTATATTGTTTTGAATTAATCATGTATTATCTTGTAGTATAGAGACTTCAGTGATGCGATTGTTTAGTTTTAGAATGACATTGTAGAGTAGAGGTGAGAGGATGGATCTGGTCAGTTTCAACATAAAACAGGTCAAATTTTGACTGGATGTGGCTGGTTCACTGCTGCAGGGTTGAAGTACCCAGCTCCATTTAAAATCAGTTTTAATACTCATTAATGTTGTTTTCAAAAAAATGGTTACCATGCAAGTTGAAAATATAAGAGCAGATATAAGAAAATATAAAGAAAAACTAAAGAACAGTTTACATATATTTATCTTATATTTAAATATTTCAAGGTTAAAACTTCTTCATGAAAAGAAAATGGAGAAAGTTGATAAACTTCTAAAACAATTTTAACCCCTCCATCTCACAATGCTTCATTTAACTGTTTTGTTACAATATTTCTGTTGAAATACACTGGTTTGTTTCAATTCATTTTGAAAATAGTAAAATAGCTTTATCATTTTTAAGCTGGTGTTTGAAACACAGGTTAACATAAAATTCTGATGGAAGGTTTTAGTTTAGATTACTTCAAAACAGGAAGTTTGTATATAAAACCAGGGGTGGCCTTGTGTTGGGTGGGTGGGTTGATATCAAAAGGGTTAAAACAACTAATTTTAGTACTGATCCTTATATGATAATCCCTTAAAAATAAAAATTTCTAATTTAGATATAAACTCTTTAAAACAGATGGCTTATGTATCAGAACCAGAGGTGGATACAAATGTGTTATAAGTTGACAAAACCTTCTGCACACTTCACACATTCAAGGGCCTCACATCAAATGGATTAGTTAAAAAATTGCATATTTTGAGTGGGACAGCAAGTCATGCTCTTCTGGAGACATGAGGCAGCAGCACAAGCAACCACTCTTACCATCTGTAGGGTTACAATGATGTCCAAACTCCAGAGGAACAGAAGGTGGATCAAATACTTTCAATGGTTGTGTGACAGCATGTGATAGCTGCAGTAGTTTGTCAATTCTAAGTCATATTGGACTCTTTGCCAGTGGTGGACTGGGTCTAAAAATATCGGTTACCAGGAGACTACCTGCAACTACAATGCTATCAGTAAATTTTTTTTTTTGTTTAAAGTATTCTTTTCAACTGTCTACAAACACAGCCATGCTGAAATAATTATTGCATTCTTCCAGAAGTGAATAAAAAATTCTCATTGGCAAGCCGGCAACCTGGCCAGTCCGCCACTGCTCCTTGTTATTGGACAAACATATCTCACTGACAAAACCATGAAGAATCAGTTTCTCTATATTAAATCTAAGGATACACATAAGTGTCCTGAAGATTGTTGATCATGTATTGACCTCCAGAGTCTCATACCAATCCAAAGGAATTTACCCCTCAGCATTTAAACAAGCCATATCAACCCAAATATTACACCTGTTTTATGTACAGATTAGCCATATTCAGCTTCTTACACCAACCCTACAATGCCATACTAAAAATAAACAAGCACATCATCAAAATCTCAATATATATATATATCAAATCTCAATATATATATATATATATCAAATGGTTGACTTATAAAACTATTCTGCACATACAAATAACAGACATATCAACAATCCAACACACCTCCATCATCAGCTGCCCCACAGATATTACTATAGTTTCATTTTAACACCTGGGCAGTACCACTCAGTCCAGTGGTGTCAATAGCACTAAAATAAGTATTGTTTGAGAACAAACATACTTTAGGCATCACCACATTCATTCAAACTTAATTCTAGGAAGGATTAAACACTCACATCATTAATTAAACTGCAACAAAGAAACCACATTTACCCTAAGTACAAAAACAGTATTGGTAAATTAATAATTCTATAAGTAAACCTATAACTAACTCCTAAATTATCTAACTAAATAGCAAACCAGCCCTTAAAGTTCGTACAGATAATAGTCCCACCAGTCTTCCATACTTATTAATATAAAAGTAAAAGCTTTTATATTCTTTCCAAAACAAAACAAACTCAAGTGAACTTAACCTAACTTAATAATATAACTAATTCTAAGTGAATTACACTATTTCATTACCCAAAAGTTAATAATTAAAACACTCCATAAGTATTTAATATTCGTTTTCCTTACATGCTTTAATGTTAAACTTATACCAGTAATTTAATACATAATACTAAAATATCCTTATTAAATCAGAAACTAATAAAAGAATACCTATAATTAACAATTATTATTAAAAACCTTGTTACGATGAAAGCTAAATATATAACTGTTTAAAAGATGAACTTCTTTCAGTTTCTGTCTTCTAAATTCATTAACAAAGTTTTGGTTGGCATGGGGCTACAGCAGAAGACACTTGCCCAAGGTGCTGTGCTGTGGAACTGAACCCAAACCCATGTGATTGGGAAGTAAGCATTTGAACCACACAGGAATGAGAAAAAAAGTACAACCTAAAGCACCTCCCCTGCTTCATATATATATATATATATATATATATATTGCTTAAAAAACCTTGGGTAGATTTTATATATTTCTGTATTGGCTTTCTTATTGTTGATGCCATTCCCTATATAGGCACAAATGTAATTATTTTCCAAATAAATTACACTTCATATTTGAGGCTCTGATGATGCTATATAAGGTGTTATTCAGGCACTCAATTATGAATCTAGTGCACCTCATAACAGAAACACCTGTAAGCTAATGAAGTTCATAATCGTTTATTCCTTTGTCATCTCTCTTTCTTATATATATATATATATATATATATATATATATATATATACATATATATATATATATATATATATATATATATATATATATATATATATATATATATATATATATATATATATATATATAAACAATGGCAGCATGGAAGGTGTTTATAAGCCATTTAAAAACACACAAAAACTGTTAGATTCACTTCAACATTTAAATTTAATCTGCCAAAATATATTCGTTGCTTTCAGTCCACGGTCTGATCACTGACAAAATTCTGTGTTGAATTTTGTCTGTGAACAAGTCATGGTCTCAAAGCAATGAAAATATTTTGGCAAATTAAATTTAAATGTTGAAGTGAATCTAACAGCTTTTGTGTGTTTTTAAATGGCTTATAAACACCTTCTACGCTACAATTGTTTTTGTTTCAGCTCATGATCTCAGATCAGGTTACTTGCTATGCAAGTACATCTCCATAATATATATATACACATATATACACTCAAATATACACATATCAATGCTCTCCAGAAAGACTCTTCTGTATTCATATCTACACTTGTTATTGTTTATATTACTCTACATAATTCCAAAACTAATAAAGCATGTCTTATCCTTTTCTTTCCTTTTTCTAATTAAAAATACAGCATTTGAAGTATTTAAAATTATATTGCCAAGAATGGTAAAATACTCAAATCTCAATGTATTTCTGAAAGTCAGTTTATTTGTCAAAGACAAAAAAAAAAGAGAAAATGATGATATCAAATATTATTAAAAAAAAAAAAGCAACTCCCTACACACACACACATCCCTCCCAGATAAAGAAAATAAAAAAAGAAATTTACAACTATTAAGAAAGCAGATAAGTGAAGTTTAAAAGTAAGAAATAAAGAAGGATAAATGAGGAAAAAGTGAAATGAAGAGAGATTTAAAGAGGTGGTGGTGGTGGTGGTGGTAATGTGTATTGGCTGGAGGAAGTTTCGAGATAAAAGGAGAGAAGGAAGAAGAAAGAAGACAGAGGAGGAAAGTAGAAGAAAGAAAGAAAGAAAGAAAGATGGATAATATTGGAGAGGAGATATTTATTATCCAATCATAAGGAGGAAGAGGAAATTGGTAGCAGATAAATACAAATGTGTGTGTGCGCGCGTTTATATATATATATATATATATATATATATATATATATATATATATACACACATACATACACGCACATACACATATGTATGTATGAGGGAGGGAGAGACAGACAGAGAGGAGGAGAAAGAGCAAGAAATTAAAGAGATGTGTTGAGGTAGCTTCTTGCTATCATAGACCAACCCAAGTTGAGTTCACAATATGGAAGACAGGTTGCCAAGATGCAAAAGAAACAAGCAAAAAGAAAAAGCAAAAAAAAAAAAAAAGAACTGGAAGGAAATACGATGATGTTATTTAGTAGTGGTATATAATGGTGGGCAAAAACAGCTCCATATAAGGGCAGTGTCTAAATTTACCACATTGGATGGAGAAAACAAGACATAAACAAAAAATATAAAAAAGAGAGAGAGAGAGAGAGAGAATAAACAAATAAAAACACTAATATACATTCACTGCCGCCGCCAACAACATCCATTGAAAAAATAAATAAAAGAATCACACCGGCAAAAATAACAGAGAAAGTGATTTTCTATCAACCACTCGTGTTGTAAACACATCATACATATATATATGTTTGCATGTGTGTGTGTAAATATATATCTTTTATCTTTTTCAGTCATTGTAAATGTATATATATATAGAAATATATATATATATATATATATATATATATATATATATATATATATACTCACACACACATATATATATACATAAAAATATATATATATACATATACACACATATATACATACATATATCATTATTATATGTATATATATATATATAAAATATGAATAAATTCTATGGGTATTGAGTACCTTTTTCTTCCATTTCATCATTTAACATCCATTTTCCATAAATACACATTGAAATGTGTATTTTTATATATATATATGTACACACACACACACACATACCATATACATATACTCAGACACCTGGAACATGCATTACATAACAGATACACACACATGACCACACACTGTCATTGCATATAACCCCCATACATACACATACACTGTCTTCTGTACAATTTCTATCCCCCCCAGTTTTACTCATAAAATGTTGGTCAAACTGAATCTATAACAGAAGTCTCTTGTCCAAAGTAGCACACAGTTGGATCAAACGCAGAGCATAATAATTGTGGAATGTATTTTGAAAATCACATGGCAATTCCTGTAGATTTACTCTATGTAATGTATTGACTACTCCCTTTTTTGTTCATGAAACTACTTACAAATATATAGATATATTATTTAGCAAATGCAGGATTGAAATTTAAGCTACTATAAGTTTCATGCTCTGTTAGTATGTATATGAGATTGTATAGCATATTGTTTACTATCATGCCATCTTTTAGACCCAAAAGTGAGAATGAGTGCTCAACTCTGCATTGGTGGATAAAGATTCTTTATTTGTGTATTAAGGCTACCATTGGTACCCTTAATACACAAATAAGCACTCATGTTGTCCTCATTTCTCCTGCCAACAAAACATCAGCAAATTTTCTAATTCATTCTAGTATGGAAAACAGACATAAAACTGGAGGTGCTGAAAATTTCCTGGCTTTAGGTAAAATAAAATATAGGAGGATCAGTTAAATATGATTTTATCCAACATATTCCTCTCTCAGATTCACACACTTGCTGCAGCAGTCTTTCAGTCTTTCTAAGCCCTGTAAAAGAACTCAGAAGCCAGGAACTTTTCAGCTCCCCTCATATATATATATATATATATATATATATATATACACACACACACACATGCACGTACACATACACAATGAGTTGCCAGAGTATTGGATAGAGTGGTTTGCAGTATTTGTTCTAATTCTCTGCATACTCTGAGTTCAAATCTCACCAATGTCAACTTATCCTTTCAGGGTCAGGGTCAATAAAGAAAGAGTCTCAGAACAAAAATCCAGAACAGTGGATTGATGGAATTGTAATAGTACCAGATAGGATGCCTTGCAGTGTCTGTTCCACTTTGCATTCCAACAACAATTCTCATGACACCAATGACATCAAGATGTATCAGATTTGTCCTTAGAGAATATCAGTGACATAAAAGCAAAGACTAGCATGAATGGACAGCTACCTATCTGCACGGAACAAAAAAAAAAGAACTAGCCCATACTTATGCATCTAGGTGCAGATATATGATCAACTCTGATTGACTGTAGCTCCTAGGTAATTTCTCTCTCTCTGTAAGGTGGTTGGCGCTAAGAAGGGTATCCAGTCGTAAAAACCCTGCCAAAACAGACAGTGAAGCCTAGTGCAGTCTTCTGCCAGACCAGTCCCTGTCAAACCGTCCAGCCCATGCCAGCATGGAAAACAGACGTTAAATGATGTTGATGATCTCTCTGTTGTTAAGAAGCTTACTTCCCAACCATGTGGTCTCAAGTTCAGTCCAACTGCATGGCACCATGGGCAAGTATCTTCTACTCTAGCACCAGGTTAACTAAAGCTTTGAGTGGATTTGGTAGATGGAAACTGAAAGAAGCCCATTGTGTGTGTGCTTTTGTGAGTATACTCTTGTGTTGACGTTATGTGACGGTTGTAAATGGGCATCACAATCGTACAAGCAATGTTGTTTGTTACCAGTCTGTTGTGGAAAACATATTTAGCGAAACAGGTGAGAGTTAGTGACAAGAAAAGCATCCAGCCAGAAAAAATCTGCCTCAAGAAATTCCATCTGACTCATGCAAGCATGAAAAAGTGATATATATATACATATATATATGATATATATATACATATATCATTTACTTGTTTCAGTCATTTAGCCATGGACATGCTGGGGCACCATCTTGAAGAATCTTTTTTAGTCAAATGTCTTATTTTTTTTAAAGTTTGGTACTTGTTCTGTCAGTTTCTTTGGCTGAACTGCTAAGTTACAGGGACATAAACATACCAGTGCTAGTTGTCAAGTAGAGTTGGGGGACAAACAAAGACACAAATACACACATAAATATATATATATATATATATATATATGGTGGGCTTCTTTCAGTTTCCATCTACCAAATCCATTCACAAGGCTATAATAGAAAACACTTGCCCAAGGTGCCACACAGTGGGATTGAACATATATATAAACATGATAATTATGTATAACTTCTCAGATTGATGGGGAGGTGGAGGGGTGTAGGTTAGACAAGGGCAATCTAACAATATTCAAGAACATAGATCTGGGAACAGGAAACCAAAGCCAGAATGTGGACCCGGTTTTGTTGATCCCCTATAAAAAGGGAAATGACAAGCCTGTGGATCCTGACTAAAAGGGTACACATCTGATATGTCCTGATATTTTATATTATGAAAACTAATAAAACACTAATTATTTACTTAATGACATAAAAACCAGACTATGACTGATTGTGTGTGTGTGTGTGTGTGTGTGTGTGCGTGCGCGTAAGTGATGAGTGTGTGTGCTGATAATTTTTAACAGAGAAGATAATGTGTTCTCAGTATTTATAGACATTCATACATACACACACATGAATATACTAATGTATAAATATGCACATATACATTCAAACACACACACACACATGCATGCTCATACATGTATACATATCTAAATAGATAAATACTTAGAAAGTATAGTACATTACTGCAAGTTTGCAAGTAAGGTAACACCTAACACAAGAGAACTTAACAAATAACAGACTGTCATAAAATTTACAGTAACAACAGAAGTTCATTCATTTTTACATCCATTTTCTCATGCTAGCATAGGTCACATGAATAGATCATTAAGGGAGGCATAGTTTTACAGCCAGATACCCTTTTTCTCATTGGCCCATACTTGTTTTTCAAGTAAGGGGCCTCTTATTACACATACACAAACACATTCATAATCACACACACACACAAAAAGACAGTTATATCAGGAAAAGTTTTGATCATTGCTCTATTCAATCAAGGTTGACCTAGGGTTAAATAACAGTTCAATAACAAATATAGAGGCCAACAAAAAAAAAAAAGAAAAGAAAAAGGAATTGATGCCTGTCACTTTGTTAGTGACTGGCTTGAATTCTGTGAACTTAAATCTGAAAAGCAATATGTACATACACATACATAGACACACAGAAATACATACAAACACATACAAATACACATATATCTGAATTCCTGAGGTATTTGCATATGTAACTCAATGTGTCAGCACCAGTTTTGAGAAGCAGGTCTTCATGTTATCATAAAGGACACAGCTACGGTATTCCAATTATAAACCATTAAAGGTACTGTGAAAATATGTAAAACATATCAGTAATAAGAAAATATACATTTGTATGTATGTATGTGTACACACACACACACACACATATGCAGATATACATGCGTAAGATGCAAATCTGTATACATACACATGTGTGTAGATACATACAGATGCAAATAAGTAAATGCACTTCTGTCAATGTTGATTATGAAGACTCAATTGTTCAATCAACTGAACTACCTGAACTACCTGCTCATTAAATTAGCATATAAGCGGCTGAATATTCCACAGACATGTGTATCATAACCATAACAGAGTTAACCCAAGAGTATGATTGTTATTGATTTTTAGTTCGAGGTCAGCCTTGATTGAGCAGACCTAAGATCAAAAGCATTCCACCCATGATCACCCCAACTTTTTCCTGTGTGCTGAGAACTCAGGACCACATTATCCAATGCGTACTTTTCTTGAAAAAGACAGGGTGGGATTTAAGTAGACTTGGATACTATTGAGCAATCACATAAATGTTTAGAGTGTTGGTGGTATTAAACAGGGTGACATCTTAGGTCTATATGCCTGTAACACATATCTAGCATCACAAAATAATTAAATAGGAAGTAAAATAAAATTAAAACATAGTAACAAAGGTGCAGCAGACACTCTAAAATGGTCAAAAAGATTCCTGGTCCCAAAGTATTTGTTAATTCATTATTAATGGTTTAAAAGGTTTGATTAATTTGTTAGTCAACCCACAAATTTTCCTTTGATCTGTTTGGCTCATTTATCTTTTAACTTTATCAACTCTTCCCAAACTAAGTAATTAACCAATTCTAAAACTGTCACATTCTCCATCCTGTATTTCTTTTCCATACTCATGCATTTTGAAGACGGTATTAGAGCTTCCACATTCCATTTTCCCACTTTTCTTGCAGGATAACACAATATTCTTCACCACTGAAACATACCATATCAGTAATACAAAAGCAAAGCTGTTTATTTTTGCTTATCGGAACCAATGCTGCAGATTAATCAGTCGTGACTTTTATTTTTAAAGATTGAAGCTGTCAATGTTGTTGTTTAGCCCCAGGTCAACTATGACTGAGCAGACCTGTGACCAAAGTCAATTCAACTAAGATCACTCTTATGTATCTAGGACATTCTCTATCCAATATGTTTCCATTTGTTTTTAAAAACACAAATGGATTCGAGTAA